>NC_085079.1:440621-465621 GCF_963662255.1 Cinclus cinclus
ACCCAAAAATACCCAAAATTCACCCCAAATTCACCCCAAAATCACCCCAAAATCGGGTTCGGGGCGCTCGGAAACCCCAAAAACCACCCCAAAAATACCCAAAATTCCCCCAAAATCCCCCCAAAATTGGGTTCGGGGCGCTCGGAAACCCCAAAAAACACCCCAAAAAACACCCCAAAAATACCCAAAAATACCCAAAATTCACCCCAAAATCTCCCCAAAATCACCCCAAAATCGGCTTCGGGGCGCTCGGAAACCCCAAAAACCACCCCAAAAATACCCAAAATTCACCCGAAAACCACCCCAAAAATACCCAAAATTCACCCCAAAATTCACCCCAAAATCACCCCAAAATCACCCCAAAATCGGGTTCGGGGCGCATGGAAACCCCAAAAAACACCCCAAAAATACCCAAAAATACCCAAAAATACCCAAAATTCACCCCAAAATCACCCCAAAATTGGGTTCGGGGCGCTCGGAAACCCCAAAAAACACCCCAAAAATACCCAAAAGTACCCAAAATTCACCCCAAAATCACCCCAAAATCGGCTTCGGGGCGCTTGGGAACCCCAAAATTCCCCAAAATTCCCCCAAAATTCCCCCAAAATCGGGTTCGGGGCGCATGGAAATCCCAAAAAACACCCCAAAAATACTCAAAATTCCCCCAAAAATACCCAAAAAAATCAGCAATAAATCACAAAAAAATCTCCATAAAATGCACGAAAAATTCCGAAAACACCTCCAAAAAATCCCCAAAAAAATCCCCAAAAAAATCCCCAAAAAAATCCCCAAAAAATCCTCAAAAAATCCTCAAAAAATCCCCAAAAAATCCCCAAAAAATCCTCGAAAAATCCCCAAAAAATCCTCAAAAAATCTCCCAAAAAATCCATAAAACATCCCAAAAAAATCCCCAAAAAATCCCCAAAAAATCACAAAACATCCCCAAAACGTCAGGAAAAAATAAAAAAAAATTTCCCAACAAAATCCCCGAAAAATCCCCAAAAAATCCTCCAAAAATCCGAAAAAATTCCCAAAAAAAATCCCCAAAAATTCCCCAAAAAGTCCTCGAAAAATCCTCAAAAAATCCCAAAAAATCCCCAAAAAATCCTCAAAAAATCTCCAAAAAATCCATAAAACATCCCCAAAAAATCCCCAAAAAATCCCCGAAAAATCCCCGAAAAATCCCCAAAAAATCCTCGAAAAATCCCCAAAAAATCCCAAAAAATCCCCGAAAAATCCCCAAAAAATCCTCGAAAAATCCCCAAAAAATCCCCAAAAATCCTCAAAAAATCCCCGAAAAATCCCCAAAAAATCCTCAAAAAATCGCCAAAAAATCCATAAAACATCCCAAAAAAATCCTCAAAAAATCCTTGAAAAATCCTTGAAAAATCCCCAAAAAATCCTCAAAAAATCCCCAAAAAATCCTCAAAAAATCCCCAAAAAATCCTCAAAAAATCCCCGAAAAATCCCCAAAAAATCCCCAAAAAATCCCCGAAAAATCCCCAAAAAATCCCCAAAAATCGAGTCCCCGCTTTCCCCCCAAAGTCTCCGTGTGTTTTGTTGCTCTCAGGGTGAACGACTCCATCCTGTTTGTGAACGAGGCCGACGTCCGGGAGGTGCCCCCAAAAAATCCCCAAAAAATCACAAAACATCCCCAAAACATCAGGAAAAAATCGAAAAAAATTTCCCAACAAAATTTCCAAAAAATCCTTAAAAAATCCCCAACAAATCCCCCAAAAATCCGCAAAAATTCCCAAAAAAATTTCCCAAAAATTCCCCAAAAAATCCCCAAAAAATCCCCAAAAAATCCCCAAAAAATCCCCAAAAAATCCCCAAAAATCCTCAAAAAATCCCCGAAAAATCCCTGAAAAATCCCCAAAAAATCCTCGAAAAATCCCCAAAAAATCCCAAAAAATCCCCGAAAAATCCCCAAAAAATCCTCGAAAAATCCCCAAAAATCCTCAAAAAATCCCCGAAAAATCCCCAAAAAATCCCCGAAAAATCCCCAAAAAATCCTCGAAAAATCCCCAAAAATCCTCAAAAAATCCCCGAAAAATCCCCAAAAAATCCCCGAAAAATCCCCAAAAAATCCTCGAAAAATCCCCAAAAATCCTCAAAAAATCCCCGAAAAATCCCCAAAAAATCCTCAAAAAATCGCCAAAAAATCCATAAAACATCCCAAAAAAATCCTCGAAAAATCCTTGAAAAATCCTTGAAAAATCCCCAAAAAATCCTCAAAAAATCCCCAAAAATCCCAAAAAATCCCAAAAAATCCCCAAAAAATCCCCAAAAAATCCCCAAAAAATCCCCAAAAATCCCCAAAAAATCCCCAAAAAATCCCAAAAAATCCCCAAAAAATCCCCAAAAATCTCCGCTTTCCCCCAAAGTCTCCGTGTGTTTTGTTGCTCTCAGGGTGAACGACTCCATCCTGTTTGTGAACGAGGCCGACGTCCGGGAGGTTCCGCACTCGGCGGCCGTGGAGGCTCTCAAGGAGGCCGGGGCCGTGGTCCGGCTCTACGTCATGAGGAGGAAGGTCCCGGCCGAGAGGGTGGTGGAGGTCAAGCTCATCAAAGGGCCCAAAGGTACGCCAAAATCCATCCCATAATGACCCCGAAATCACCCCGAAATCACCCCAAAAACATCGTAAAAATCGCTTCTAAAATTGCACCGAAATCGCCCTGAAATTACCCCGAAATCACCCCGAATTTACCCCGAAAACGTTGTACAAATCGCCCCCAAAATCGCCCCGAAATCGCCCCGAAATCGCCCCGAAATTACCACAAAAACATTGTAAAAATCGCCCCCAAAATCGCCCCGAAATCGCCCCGAAATCGCCCCAAAATTACCACAAAAACATCGCAAAAATCGCTTCTAAAATCGCCCCAAAATCGCCCTGAAATTACCCCAAAATCGCCCCGAAATCACCCCAAAATTACCACAAAAACATTGCAAAAATCGCCCCCAAAATCGCCCCGAAATCGCCCCGAAATCGCCCCAAAATTACCACAAAAACATTGTAAAAATCGCCCCCAAAATCGCCCCGTAATCGCCCCAAAATTACCACAAAAACATCGCAAAAATCGCTTCTAAAATCGCCCCAAAATCGCCCTGAAATCACCCCAAAATCACCCCAAAATTACCCCAAAAACATTGAAAAAATCTCTTCTAAAATCGCACTGAAATCGCCCTGAAATTACCCCAAAATCGCCCCAAAATCCATCCTGGGAATCCCAAAATTCCCCCAAAATCCCCCAAATCCAACCCAAAATCCATCCTGGGAATCCCAAAATTCCCCCAAAATCCCCCAAATCCAACCCAAAATCCATCCTGGGAATCCCAAAATTTCCCCAAAATCCCCCAAATCCAACCCAAAATCCATCCTGGGAATCCCAAAATTCCCCAAAATTCCCCAAAATCCCCCAAATCCAGCCCCAAAATCCATCCTGGGAATCCCAAAATCCCCCAAATCCAGCCCAAAATCCATCCTGGGAATCCCAAAATCCCCCAAATCCAACCCAAAATCCTTCCTGGGAATCCCAAAATTCCCCAAAATTCCCCAAAATCCCCCAAATCCAGCCCAAAATCCATCCTGGGAATCCCAAAATCCCCCAAATCCAACCCAAAATCCTTCCTTGTAGCCCCAAATTTGGGGACGTTTGGGGACATTTGGGGACCTCCACGGGTGACAGAGGGAGGTGGCACAGGTGACACACAGGTGACAATGGCACAGGTGACACTTGTACAGGTGACACAGGTGACAATGGCACAGGTGACAATGGCACAGGTGGCACAGGTGACACACAGGTGACAATGGCACAGGTGACACTTGTACAGGTGACACAGGTGACAATGGCACAGGTGACAATGGCACAGGTGACACAGGTGACACACAGGTGACAATGGCACAGGTGACACTTGTACAGGTGACACAGGTGACAATGGCACAGGTGACAATGGCACAGGTGACACAGGTGACACACAGGTGACAATGGCACAGGTGACACTTGTACAGGTGACACAGGTGACACACAGGTGACAATGGCACAGGTGACACAGGTGACACAGGTGACACAGGTGACACACAGGTGACACTTGTACAGGTGACACAGGTGACACAGGTGACACACAGGTGACACTTGTACAGGTGACACAGGTGTGACCCAGGTGACAGTGGGAGGTGACACACAGGTGACACAGGTGTGACCCAGGTGACAATGGCACAGGTGAGGTGACAAAGGGAGGAGACAAGGCAAGGTGACACAGGTGACACTGGAAGGTGACAGAGGGAGGTGACAGAAGGAGGTGACACGCAGGTGACCCAGGTGACACAGGGAGGTGACACAGGTGACACAGGTGACCCAGGTGGCACAGGTGACAGGTGATACAGGGAGGTGACCCAGGTGACAGTGGGAGGTGACACAGGTGACACACAGGTGGCACAGGTGACACAGGGAGGTTGCACAGGTGACAAGGGGAGATGACACAGGTGACACAGGTGAGTGTCCCCTGGGCAGGTTTGGGGTTCAGCATGGCGGGGGGCGTGGGGGTGACACAGGGAGGTGACACAGGTGGCACAGGTGACACACAGGTAACACAGGGAGGTTGCACAGGTGACAGTGGGAGGTGACACAGGTGACACAGGTGGCACAGGTGACCCAGGTGACAGTGGGAGGTGACCCAGGTGACAGTGGGAGGTGACACAGGTGACACAGGTGGCACAGGTGACCCAGGTGACAGTGAGAGGTGACACAGGTGGCACAGGTGGCACAGGTGGCACAGGTGACCCAGGTGACAGTGGGAGGTGACCCAGGTGACAGTGGGAGGTGACACAGGTGACACAGGTGGCACAGGTGACAGTGGGAGGTGGCACAGGTGACACAGGTGACACAGGTGGCACAGGTGGCACAGGTGACCCAGGTGACAGTGGGAGGTGACCCAGGTGACAGTGGGAGGTGACACAGGTGACACAGGTGGCACAGGTGACAGTGGGAGGTGACCCAGGTGACAGTGGGAGGTGACACAGGTGACACAGGTGACACAGGTGGCACAGGTGACACAGGTGACAGTGGGAGGTGACACAGGTGGCACAGGTGACCCAGGTGACAGTGGGAGGTGACACAGGTGACACAGGTGACACAGGTGGCACAGGTGACAGTGGGAGGTGGCACAGGTGACACAGGTGACACAGGTGGCACAGGTGACAGTGGGAGGTGACACAGGTGACACAGGTGACACAGGTGGCACAGGTGACAGTGGGAGGTGACACAGGTGACACAGGTGGCACAGGTGAGTGTCCCCCGGGCAGGTTTGGGGTTCAGCATCGCGGGGGGCGTGGGGAACCAGCACATCCCGGGGGACAACAGCATCTACGTCACCAAGGTGATCGAGGGGGGGGCGGCGCACAAGGACGGGCGGCTGCAGGTCGGGGACAAGATCCTGGCCGTGAGTCGGGGGCACCTGGGCACACCTGGGGGGGATCTGGGCACACCTGGGCACACCTGGGGGGGATCTGGGCACACCTGGGGGGGATCTGGGGACACCTGAGCACACCTGGGGAGGATCTGGGCACACCTGGGGGGGATCTGGGGACACCTGAGCACACCTGGGGGGGATTTGGGGACACCTGGGTGGGATCTGGGGACACCTGGGCACACCTGGGGAGGATCTGGGCACACCTGGGGGGGATCTGGGGACACCTGGGCACACCTGGGGGGGATCTGGGCACACCTGGGGGGGATCTGGGGACACCTGGGCATACCTGGGGGGGATCTGGGCACACCTGGGGGGGATCTGGGGACACCTGGGGGGGATCTGGGGACACCTGGGCACACCTGGGGGGGATCTGGGGACACCTGGGCACACCTGGGGGGGATCTGGGGACACCTGGGCATACCTGGGGGCGATTTGGGGACACCTGGGGACACCTGAGCACACCTGGGGGGGATCTGGGGACACCTGGGCACACCTGGGGGGGATTTGGGGACACCTGGGCATACCTGGGGGCGATTTGGGGACACCTGGGGACACCTGAGCACACCTGGGGGGGATTTGGGGACACCTGGGGGGGATCTGGTGACACCTGGGCACACCTGGGGAGGATCTGGGCACACCTGGGGGGAATCTGGGGACACCTGGGCACACCTGAACACAACCTGGGGGGGATTTGGGGACACCTGGGGTGGATATGGGGACACCTGAGCACACCTGGGGGGGATTTCGGGGCACCTGGGCACACCTGGGGGGGGGGGATTTGGGGACATTGGGGGTGGGTCGGGGGTGGGTTGGTGGCGTTGCTGTCCCCGTGTCCCCTCCCTGTGTCCGTGTGTCCCCAAATCCCCCTGCCCCGATGTCCCCAAATGTCCCCAAATGTCCCCCAGTGTCCCCCCCAGGTGAACAATGTCAACCTGGAGGACGTCTTGCATGATCCCCCCAAAATGTCCCCAAATGTCCCCAAATCCCTGAGATGTCTCCAATCCCCCCAATGTCCCCAAATTCCCCAAAATGTCCCCAAATCCCCCCAATGTCCCCAATGTCCCCAAATGTCCCCAATGTCCCCAATGTCCCCAAATGTCCCCAAATGTCCCCAATGTCCTCAATGTCCCCAAATGTCCCCAATGTCCCCAAATGTCCCCAATGTCCCCCAATGTCCCCAAATCCCCCCAATGTCCCCCAATGTCCCCAAATCCCCCAAATCCCCCCAATGTCCCCAATGTCCCCAATGTCCCCAATCCCCCCAATGTCCCCCAATGTCCTCAATGTCCCCAAATGTCCCCAATGTCCCCAAATGTCCCCAATGTCCCCAATGTCCCCAAATGTCCCCAATGTCCCCAATGTCCCCAATGTCCCCAATGTCCCCAATCCCCCCAATGTCCCCCAATGTCCTCAATGTCCCCAAATGTCCCCAATGTCCCCAATGTCCCCAATGTCCCCAATCCCCCCAATGTCCCCCAATGTCCCCCAATGTCCCCCCAATGTCCCCAATGTCCCCAAATGTCCCCAATGTCCCCCAATGTCCCCCCAATGTCCCCAATCCCCCCAGTGTCCCCAATGTCCCCAATCCCCCCAATCCCCCCAATGTCCCCAATCCCCCCAATCCCCCCAGTGTCCCCAATCCCCCCAGTGTCCCCAGTGTCCCCAATCCCCCCAGTGTCCCCGCTGTCCCCAACGTCCCCGCTGTCCCCAGGTGAACAACGTCAGCCTGGAGGACGTGATGCACGAGGACGCGGTGGCGGCTCTCAAGAACACCTACGACGTCGTTTACCTGCGCGTGGCCAAGGCCACCGTGCCCGGCCTTGGGGACACCTACGGGCCCCCCGATGTCACCGGCTGTGAGTGCCACACGCGCTGGGGACAGCGAGGGGACAGCGGTCGGGGTGGGGGACATTGGGGACCTTGGGGGACCTTGGGGGACATTGGGGACCTTGGGGGACCTTGGGGGACATTGGGGGACCTTGGGGAACCTTGGGGGACATTTGGGGGAATTGGGGACCTTGGGGACATTTGGGACATTGGGGACATTGGGGGACATTGGGGACATTGGGGACCTTGGGGGACATTTGGGGGAATTGGGGACCTTGGGGACATTTGGGACATTGGGGACATTGGGGGACATTGGGGACATTGGGACATTTGGGGGAATTGGGGACATTTTGGGGAATTTGGGGACATTGGGGACATTGGGGATATTTGGGGACATTGGGGACCTTGGGGACATTGGGGGACATTGGGGGATTGGGGACATTGAGGGGATTGGGGGCATTGGGGACATTTGGGGACATTGGGGACATTTGGGGACATTGGGGGACATTTGGGGACATTGGGGACATTGGGGACATTGGGGACATTGGGGACATTTGGGGACATTGGGGGACACTGGGGACATTGGGGACATTTGGGGACATTGGGGGACATTTGGGGACATTGGGGACATTGGGGGACATTGGGGGACATTTGGGGACATTGGGGACATTGGGGACATTGGGGGGATTGGGGGACATTGGGGATATTTGGGGACACTGGGGACATTTGGGGACATTGGGGGACATTTGGGACATTTGGGGTGGGACTGGGGACATTGCAGGGGACATCGGTGGTTGGACCCTCCTGTCCTTGTGTCCCTGTCATTGTCCCCAATGTCCCCAACGTCCCCAAATGTCCCCAGTGTCCCCAATCCCCCCAATGTCCCTGACGTCCCCACCTGTCCCCACCTGTCCCCACCTGTCCCCAATGTCCCTGACGTCCCCACCTGTCCCCAACATCCCCACCTGTCCCCACCTGTCCCCACCTGTCCCCAACGTCCCCACCTGTCCCCAACGTCCCCAACGTCCCCACCTGTCCCCACCTGTCCCCAATGTCCCCACCTGTCCCCACCTGTCCCCACCTGTCCCCACCTGTCCCCAACGTCCCCAACGTCCCCACCTGTCCCCAACGTCCCCACCTGTCCCCAATGTCCCTGACGTCCCCACCTGTCCCCAACGTCCCCACCTGTCCCCACCTGTCCCCACCTGTCCCCAACGTCCCCAACGTCCCCACCTGTCCCCACCTGTCCCCAACGTCCCCAACGTCCCCACCTGTCCCCAACGTCCCCACCTGTCCCCACCTGTCCCCAACGTCCCCACCTGTCCCCAGCCTACTCAGCCCACCTGGACTCGGAGCTGCCCCCCCAGAGTTTCCTGGGCCCCGAGTTCCCCCCGGCGCTGACCCCGACGTCCCCGCGGCGATTCTCACCTGGCCCCAAGGAGCTGCTGCCCGACGACGACGTGCCCAGGTGGGTCCCCAAACGTCCCCGGTGTCCCCAAATCCCCACAATGTCCCCAAATGTCCCCAAATGTCCCCAAATGTCCCCAAATGTCCCCAAATGTCCCCGGTGTCTGCAAATCCCCCCAATGTCCCCAATGTCCCCAGTGTCCCCAAATCCCCCAAATTCCCAAATGTCCCAAATGTCCCCAGATGTCCCCAATGTCACCAATGTCCCAAATGTCCCCAAATGTCCCCAAATTCCCAAATGTCCCCAAATGTCCCCAAATGTCCCCGGTGTCTGCAAATCCCCCCAATGTCCCCAAATCCCCCCAATGTCCCAAATGTCCCCCAATGTCCCCAATCCCCCCAATGTCCCCAATGCCCCCAATGCCCCCAATGTCCCCAATCCCCCCAATCCCCCCAATGTCCCCAATGTCCCCAATGTCCCCCAATGTCCCCAATGTCCCCAATGTCCCCAATGTCCCAAATGTCCCCAAATCCCCCCAATGTCCCCAATCCCCCCAATCCCCCAAATCCCCCAAATCCCCCCAATGCCCCCAATGTCCCCAATGTCCCCAATGTCCCCAATGTCCCCCAATGCCCCCAATGTCCCCAATCCCCCCAATGTCCCCAATGTCCCCAATGCCCCCAATGCCCCCAATGTCCCCAATCCCCCCAATGTCCCCCCAATGTCCCCAATGTCCCCAATGTCCCCAATGTCCCCCAATGCCCCCAATGTCCCCAATCCCCCCAATGTCCCCAATGTCCCCCAATGCCCCCAATGTCCCCAATCCCCCCAATGTCCCCAATCCCCCCAATGTCCCCCCAATGTCCCCAATGTCCCCCAATGTCCCCAATCCCCCCAATCCCCCCAATGTCCCCAATCCCCCCAATCCCCCCAATCCCCCCAATCCCCCCAATGTCCCCCCAATGTCCCCAATCCCCCCAATGTCCCCAATCCCCCCAATGTCCCCAATGTCCCCAATGTCCCCACTGTCCCCACTGTCCCCAGGGAGCCGCGGCGCATCGTGATCCCTCGCGGCTCCACCGGGCTGGGATTCAACATCGTGGGGGGTGAGGATGGTGAGGGAATCTTCATCTCCTTCATCCTGGCCGGGGGCCCGGCCGACCTGAGCGGGGAACTGCGCAAGGGAGACCAGATCCTGTCGGTGGGTGGCACCTGGGGACACCTGGGGACGCCTGGGGACACCTGGGGACACCGGGGGTGGCGGCAGAACTGGAGTTATTGGGGTTTTTGGGGGTTTTTTGGGGAGTGTTTTGTCTTCACCATCATCATCCTCATCACGAGATTGGGTCTCAGGTGACTCTCAGAGTGTCCCAGGTGTGTCCCAGCCCTTGGGGACACCTGGGGGACACCTGGGGACACCTGAGGACACCTGGGGAACACCGGGAGTGGCGACAGAACTGGAGTTTTTGGGTTGTTTTGGGGGGTTTTTGGGGATATTTTGGGGTATTTTTGTCGCCACCATCATCATCCTCATCACGAGATTGGGTCTCAGGTGACTCTCAGAGTGTCCCAGGTGTGTCCCAGCCCTTGGGGACACCTGGGGACACCTGGGGACATCTCTTTCCCCCAAATTTTTTCCCATTTCTTCCCATTTCCCCCCATTTTTTTCTAATTTTTTCCCCATTTCCCCCCATTTTCCCATTCCCCCCATCCCCCAAACGTCCCCAAACGTCCCCAAATGTCCCCAAATGTCCCCAAATGTCCCCAAATGTGCCCTGCAGGTGAACGGGGTCGATCTCCGCGGTGCCACCCACGAGCAGGCGGCGCTGGCCCTGAAGAACGCCGGGCAGTCGGTGACAATCGTGGCCCAGTACAGGCCAGAAGGTGACCCAAAACCTCCCAAAATCCACCCAAAAATAGCCCCAAATAGCCCCAAAAAACCCTCCAAAAATCACCAAAAAATCACAACAAAATCACAAAAAAATCATTAAAAAATCACCAAAAAATCACCAAAAAATCATTAAAAAATCACCAAAAAAATCACCAAAAAATCATTTAAAAATCACCAAAAAATCACCAAAAAATCACCAAAAAATCCCCAAAAAATCATTAAAAAATCACCAAAAAATCCCCAAAAAATCATTTAAAAATCACCAAAAAATCACCAAAAAAATCCCCAAAAAATCATTAAAAAATCACCAAAAAATCACCAAAAAAATCACCAAAAAATCATTTAAAAATCACCAAAAAATGCCCAAAAAATCATTAAAAAATCACCAAAAAATCACAAAAAAAACCCAAAAAAAATCCCCAAAAAATCATTATAAAATCACCAAAAAATCACCAAAAAATCCCCAAAAAATCATTAAAAAATCACCAAAAAATCATTTTAAAAAATCACAAAAAATAACAAAAAAATCACCAAGAAATCACCCAAAAAATCGCCAAAAATTCACAGGCCCTGAAGAACGCCGGGCAGTCGGTGACAATCGTGGCCCAGTACAGGCCAGAAGGTGACCCAAAACCTCCCAAAATCCACCCAAAAATAGCCCCAAATAGCCCCAAAAAACCCTCCAAAAATCACCAAAAAATCACAACAAAATCACAAAAAAATCATTAAAAAATCACCAAAAAATCATTAAAAAATCACCAAAAAATCATTAAAAAATCACCAAAAAATCACCAAAAAATCCCCAAAAAATCATTAAAAAATCACCAAAAAATCACAAAAAAATCATTAAAAAATCACCAAAAAATCAATAAAAAATCACCAAAAAATCATTAAAAAATCCCCAAAAAATCACCAAAAAATCATTTAAAAATCACCAAAAAATCACCAAAAAATCCCCAAAAAATCATTAAAAAATCACCAAAAAATCCCCAAAAAATCATTAAAAAATCACCAAAAAATCACAAAAAAATAACAAAAAAATCCCCAAAAAATCATTAAAAAATCACCAAAAAATCACCAAAAAATCCCCAAAAAATCATTAAAAAATCACCAAAAAATCATTTTAAAAAATCACAAAAAATAACAAAAAAATCACCAAGAAATCACCCAAAAAATCGCCAAAAAATCACAGGCCCTGAAGAACGCCGGGCAGTCGGTGACAATCGTGGCCCAGTACAGGCCAGAAGGTGACCCAAAACCTCCCAAAATCCACCCAAAAATAGCCCCAAATAGCCCCAAAAAACCCTCCAAAAATCACCAAAAAATCACCGAAAAATCACAACAAAATCACAAAAAAATCATTAAAAAATCACCAAAAAATCACCAAAAAATCCCCAAAAAATCACCAAAAAATCCCCAAAAAATCATTAAAAAATCACCAAAAAATCACAAAAAAATAACAAAAAAATCCCCAAAAAATCATTAAAAAATCACCAAAAAATCACCAAAAAAAATCACCAAAAAATCCCCAAAAAATCATTAAAAAATCACCAAAAAATCATTTAAAAAAAATCACAAAAAATAACAAAAAATCATTAAAAAATCATTTAAAAATCACCAAAAAATCACCAAAAAACCCCAAAAAATCCCAAAAAATCCCAAAAATTCCCAAATTCTCCCGGAGTGAGGATTCCCAATTTCAGAGTGCGGCCGTTTCGAGGCCAAAATCCACCCGAAAAACCTCCAAAAAATCCGCAAAAAATCCCTAAAAATCCGCAAAAAATCCGCAAAAAATCCGCAAAAAAACCCAAAAAATCCCAAAAAAATCCCAAAAAATCCCAAAAATTCCGAAAAATTCCCAAATTCTCCTGGAGTGAGGATTCCCAATTTCAGAGTGCGGCCGTTTCGAGGCCAAAATCCACCCAAAAAACCTCCAAAAAATCCACAAAAAACCTCAAAAAATCGGCAAAAAATCCCAAAAAATCCGCAAAAAATCCCAAAAAATCCCAAAAAATCCCCAAAAATTCCCAAATTCTCCCGGAGTGAGGATTCCCAATTTCAGAGTGCGGCCGTTTTGAGGCCAAAATCCACCCGAAAAACCCCCAGAAAATCCGCAAAAAACCTCAAAAAATCGGCAAAAAATCCCAAAAAATCCCCCAAAAAATCCCAAAAAATCCCAAAAAACCCCAAAAATTCCCAAATTCTCCCGGAGTGAGGATTCCCAATTTCAGAGTGCGGCCGTTTCGAGGCCAAAATCCACCCGAAAAACCTCCAAAAAATCCACAAACAACCCCAAAAAATCGGCAAAAAATCGCAAAAAATCCCAAAAAATCCGCAAAAAATCCGCAAAAAAACCCAAAAAATCCGCAAAAAATCCCAAAAAATCCCAAAAAACCCCAAAAATTCCCAAATTCTCCCGGAGTGAGGATTCCCAATTTCAGAGTGCGGCCGTTTCGAGGCCAAAATCCACCCGAAAAACCCCCAGAAAATCCGCAAAAAACCTCAAAAAATCGGCAAAAAATCCCAAAAAATCCGCAAAAAATCCCAAAAATTCCCAAAAAATCCCAAAAATTCCCAAATTCTCCCGGAGTGAGGATTCCCAATTTCAGAGTACGGCCGTTTCGAGGCCAAAATCCACCCAAAAAACCTCCAAAAAATCCGCAAAAAACCTCAAAAAATCGGCAAAAAATCCCAAAAAATCCCAAAAAATCCCAAAAATCCCAAAAAACCCCAAAAATTCCCAAATTCTCCCCGAGTGAGGATTCCCAATTTCAGAGTACGGCCGTTTCGAGGCCAAAATCCACGACCTTCGGGAGCAGCTCCTGAGCAGCAGCCTCGGCTCCGGCAGCGCCTCCCTGCGCAGCGACCCCAAACGAGGATTCTACGTCCGGTGAGATTTTGGGGATTTTGGGGTTTTTTTAGGGTTTTTTGGGGTTTTTTTGGTGAAAATTGGATTTTTTGGGGTTTTTTTTGGGGGGGTTTTGGGGGGTTTTTTGGGGTTTTTGGGGTTTTTTTGGGGTTTTTTGGGGGTTTTTTGAGTGATTTTCAGGGATTTTTTGGGGGATTTTTTTGGGATTTTTTGGGGATTTTTTGGGGATTTTTTTGGGATTTTTGGGGATTTTTGGGGGATTTTTTGGGGATTTTTGGGGATTTTTTGGGGATTTTTTTGGGATTTTTTGGGGATTTTTGGGGATTTTTTTGGGATTTTTTGGGGATTTTTGGGGATATTTTTGGGGATTTTTTTGAAGATTTTTGGGATTTTTGGGGATTTTTTTGGGATTTTTTGGGGATTTTTGGGGATTTTTTTAGGGATTTTTTGTTGATTTTTTTGGGATTTTTCGGGGATTTTTGGGGATTTTTTTTTAGGGATTTTTTTGGAGATTTTTGGGGATTTTTTGGGGATTTTTGGGGATTTTTTTAGGGATTTTTTGTTGATTTTTTTGGGATTTTTCGGGGATTTTTGGGAATTTTTTTTTAGGGATTTTTTTGGAGATTTTTGGGGATTTTTTGGAGATTTTTTTGGGGAATTTTTGGGGGTTTTTTTTCAGGATTTTTTGGGATTTTTTGGGGATTTTTTTTTAGGGATTTTTTGGGGATTTTTGGGGATTTTTTGGGGATTTTTTGGGGATTTTTTGGGGATTTTTTGGAGATTTTTGGGGATTTTTGGGGATTTTTTGGAGGGATTTTTTGGGGATTTTTTGGGGATTTTTTTGGGGATTTCTTTTGGGATTTTTTGAGTAATTTTCAGGAATTTTTAGGAGATTTTTTGGGGATTTTTTGGGATTTCTTGGGGTTTTTTGGGGATTTTTTGAGGTTTTTTTGGGATTTTGGGGGGATTTTTTTGGGGGGGTATTTGGGGATCTTTTTGGGGATTTTTTGGGGTTTTTTGGGATTTTTTTGGGGATTTTTTGGGGAATTTTTATTTTTTGGGGGGATTTTTTGGGATATTTTTGGGATTTTTTTTGCGGATTTTTGGGGGATTTGGGGGGAATTTTGGGGGGATTTTTTGGGGGGATTTTTTGGGATTTTTTTGGGATTTTTTTGGGGCATTTCGGATTGGGCGTTTTTGGGGGGGTTTTTTGGATTTTTGGGGGGATTTTTGTTTTTTGAACGTGTGGGGGAGGAACGGGGACATTAAAGGACACCAGGAGCTCTGGGATGAACTGGGATGAACTGGGGTGAACTGGGGTGAACTGGGATGAACTGGGATGAACTGGGGTGACCCCAGGGAGGTGACAAAGGTGACAAAGGTGACAAAGGTGACAATGGCACCCAGGTAGGACAAGGCCAAGGACATTAAAGGACACCAGGAGCTCTGGGATGAACTGGGATGAACTGGGATGAACTGGGGTGAACTGGGATGAACTGGGATGAACTGGGGTGACCCCAGGGAGGTGACAAAGGTGACAAAGGTGACAATGGCACCCAGGTAGGACAAGGCCAAGGACATTAAAGGACACCAGGAGCTCTGGGATGAACTGGGATGAACTGGGATGAACTGGGGTGAACTGGGATGAACCGGTTCACACTGGGCTGAACTGGGACGAACTGGGACGACCCCAGGGAGGTGACAAAGGTGACAAAGGTGACAAAGGTGACAATGGCACCCAGGTAGGACAAGGCCAAAGATGAGAGGGGAGCAATGGGGACACTGAGGGACACCAGGAGCTCTGGGATGAACTGGGGTGAACTGGGATGAACCAGTTCACACTGGGCTGAACTGGGACGAACTGGGACGACCCCAGGGAGGTGACAAAGGTGACAAAGGTGACAAAGGTGACAATGGCACCCAGGTAGGACAAGGCCAAAGATGAGAGGGGAGCAATGGGGACACTGAGGGACACCAGGAGCTCTGGGATGAACTGGGGTGAACTGGGATGAACCAGTTCACACTGGGCTGAACTGGGACGAACTGGGACGACCCCAGGGAGGTGACAAAGGTGACAAAGGTGACAAAGGTGACAATGGCACCCAGGTAGGACAAGGCCAAAGATGAGAGGGGAGCAATGGGGACACTGAGGGACACCAGGAGCTCTGGGATGAACTGGGGTGAACTGGGATGAACCAGTTCACACTGGGCTGAACTGGGACGAACTGGGACGACCCCAGGGAGGTGACAAAGGTGACAAAGGTGACAAAGGTGACAATGGCACCCAGGTAGGACAAGGCCAAGGACATTAAAGGACACCAGGAGCTCTGGGATGAACTGGGGTGAACTGGGATGAACTGGGGTGAACTGGGATGAACCGGTTCACACTGGGCTGAACTGGGACGAACTGGGACGACCCCAGGGAGGTGACAAAGGTGACAAAGGTGACAATGGCACCTCAGGGCCCTGTTTGACTACGACAAGGCCAAGGACGTCGGGTTCCTGAGCCAGGCGCTGAGTTTCCGATTCGGGGACGTTCTGCACGTGCTCGACGCCTCCGACGAGGAGTGGTGGCAGGCACGGCTGGTGCTGCCCCCCCAGCAGCCCCCCGACATCGGCTTTGTGCCCAGCAAGCGCCGGTGAGCCACTGGTTTATACTGGGAGCCACTGGGACTCACTGGGACTCACTGGGAGTCACTGGGAGGGAGTTCCAATGGGGTTTAATGGCACTGGGAGGGCACTGGGAGGGCACTGGGAGCCACTGGGAGGGAGTTCAGGAGCGCCTGGAGTCACTGGAATAGACCAGGAGTTACTGGTTTGTACTGGTTTGTACTGGTTTGTACTGGGAGTCACTGGGAGCTGATTCGGAGCGGTTCCAATGGGGTTCAGTGGCACTGGTTTGTACTGGTTTGTACTGGGAGCGGTGGCAGGCACGGCTGGTGCTGCCCCCCCAGCAGCCCCCCGACATCGGCTTCGTGCCCAGCAAGCGCCAGTGAGCCACTGGTTTATACTGGGAGCCACTGGGACTCACTGGGACTCACTGGGAGTCACTGGGAGTCACTGGGAGGGAGTTCCAATGGGGTTTAATGGCACTGGGAGGGCACTGGGAGCCACTGGGAGGGCACTGGGAGCCACTGGGAGGGAGTTCAGGAGCACCTGGAGTCACTGGAATAGACCAGGACTTACTGGTTTGTACTGGGAGTCAGTGGTTTGTACTGGTTTGTACTGGGAGTGGATTTGGAGTGGTTCCAATGGGGCTCAATGGCACTGGTTTGTACTGGGAGTCTCTGGTTTATACTGGGAAGGCACTGGGAGCCTTACTGGTGGAACTGGAATTAACTGGGAGTCACTGGGAAGGAACCAGACCCTTACTGGTGTCTACTGGGAGGGGACCGGTGTGAACCGGTCCATACTGGTGCTTAATGGTCCAAACTGGGCCTTACTGGTCCATACTGGTCCTTGCTGGTCTATACTGGTCCCTACCGGTCCATACTGGTCCCTACCGGTCCATACCAGTTCTTACTGCTCCTTACTGGTCCGTACTGGTCCCTGCTGGTCCTTACTGGTTTGTACTGGTCCAAACTGGTACGGACTGGTCCGTACTGCTCCAAACTGGTCCTTACTGGTTTGTACTGGTCCGTACTGGTTTCAGGGTGGAGCGCCGGGAGTGGACGCGGCTCAAGGCCAAAGATCGGGGGCCAGGGGCTCAAGGTGGGACCCAAAAAATTCCCAAAAATATCCCCAAATCCCAAAAATCAAAAAATCCCCCAAAAAAATCCCAAAAATCCCCCCAAAAAATCCCCAAATGCCCAAAATCCCAAACCCAAACCCCAAACCCCAATCCCCAAATACCAAACCCCAAATGCCCCAAACCCCAAACCCCAATCCCCAAACCCCAAATCCCCAATCCCCAAATCCCAAACCCCAAATGCCCCAAACCCCAATCCCCAAACCCCCCAAATCCTAAACCCCAAATCCTCCAAACCCCAAATGTCCCAAAACCCAAACGCCCCAATCCCCAAACCCCAAATTCCCAAACCCCAATCCCAAACCCCAAATCCCCCAAACCCCAAATTCCCAAACCCCAAACCCCAAACCCCAAATCCCCAAACCCCAAATCCCCCAAACCCCAAATCCCCAATCCCCAAACCCCAAATTCCCAAACCCCAATCCCAAACCCCAATCCCCAAACCCCAATCCCCAAACCCCAAATCCCAAATCCCAAATCCCCAAATCCCAAATCCTCCAAACCCCAAACGCCCCAAACCCCAATCCCCAAAACCCAAATGTCCCAAACCCCAAACCCCAATCCCCAAACCCCAATCCCCAAACCCCAAATCCCCCAAACCCGAAATCCCCAAACCCCAAATCCCCAAACCCCAAATCCCCCAAACCCCAATCCCCAAACCCCAATCCCAAATCCCAAATCCCCAAACCCCAAACCCCAAATTCCCAAACCCCAATCCCAAACCCCAATCCCCAAACCCCAATCCCCAAACCCCAAATCCCAAATCCCCAAACCCCAAATCCCCAAACCCCAAACCCCAAATCCCCCAAACCCCAAACGCCCCAAACCCCAATCCCCAAAACCCAAATGCCCCAAACCCCAAACCCAAATCCCAAACCCCAATCCCCAAACCCCAAATCCCAAATCCCCAAACCCCAATCCCCAAACCCCAAATCCCCCAAACCCCAAACGCCCCAAACCCCAATCCCCAAAACCCAAATGTCCCAAACCCCAAACCCCAATCCCAAACCCCAAATTCCCAAACCCCAAACCCCCCAAACCCCAAATCCCCCAAACCCCAAATCCCCCAAAACCCCAAATTCCCAAACCCCAATCCCAAGGTGTGGTTTTTGGGGCCAGGTCGCGAGGACGCCGTGCTGAGCTACGAGCCGGTGACGCAGACGGAAGGTGAGCGCTGCTCCGCACCTGGGGCACGGGGCGGGGCACGGGGCGGGGCACGGGGCGGGGCAAGGGGCGGGGACCGGGGCGAGACAAGGGGGCGGGGACCGGGGCGGGGCAAAGGGGCGGGGACCTGGGCGGGGCAAAGGGGCGGGGACCGGGGCGGGGCAAAGGGGCGGGGACCGGGGCGGGGCAATGTGGGGACCGGGGCGGGGCAAAGGGGCGGGGACCGGGGCGGGGCAAAGGGGCGGGGACCGGGGCGGGGCAAAGGGGCGGGGACCGGGGCGGGGCAAAGGGGCGGGGCAATGTGGGGATCTGGGGGGTTTTTTGAGAATTTTTATGAGATTTTGGGGAAATTTTGGGAATTTTTTGGGAATTTCTTTGGATTTTTGGGGGTTTTTTTTGGGGGGGTTTTTTGGGGATTTTTTGGGGTTTTTTTTGGGGTTTTTTTTTTGGGGATTTTTTTGGGGGTTTTTTTTTGGGGATTTTTGGGAATTTCTTAGGATTTTTCGGGAGGTTTTTTGGGGATTTTTGTGAATTTCTGGGGATTTTTCGGGAGGTTTTTTGGGGATTTTTGGGAATTTCTGGGGATTTTTTGGGAGGTTTTTTGGGGGTTTTTTGAGGATTTTTTGGGGGTTTTCGGGGGGATTTTTTGGGGGTTTTTTTTGGAATTTCTTGGGATTTTTTGGGAGGTTTTCTGAGGTTTTTTGGGGGATTTTATGGGTTTTTTTTGGGGATTTTTTGGGGACTTTTTGGGGGGTTTTTTGGGGATTTTTTTGGGATTTTTTGGGAGTTTTTTTGGGGATTTTTGGAGGTTTTTGGGGATTTTTTTCCGGGTTTTTTTGGGGAATTTTTGGGGGTTTTACTTGGGGATATTTTTGGGTTTTTTTTCAGGGAATTTTTGGGGATTTTTGGGCGATTTTTGGGGATTTTTTTCGGGGATTTTTGGGGGATTTTTTGGGGAATTTTTGGGGTTTTACTTGGGGATATTTTTGGGGTTTTTTTCAGGGAATTTTTGGGGGTTTTTTCGGAATTTTTTGGGGGGATTTTTGGGGGATTTTTTGGAGGTTTTTTTTTGGGGGCGGGGATTCTTTTGGAATTTTTGGTGATTTTTTTTGGGGGGAAGTTTTTGGGATTTGTGGAATTCTGGGAATTCCGGGAATTTTGGGATTTCCCCTCCCCCAGTTCACTACGCGCGGCCGATCATCATCCTGGGCCCCACCAAGGATCGCGTCAACGACGACCTCCTGTCGGAATTCCCGGAGAAATTCGGGTCCTGCGTGCCCCGTGAGTCACCTGGGCACACCTGGGCACACCTGGGGATACCTGGGAACAGCTGGGAACACCTGGGCACACCTGGGAACAGCTGGGAACACCTGGGATACACCTGGGCACACCTGGGGATACCTGGGGTACACCTGGGGGTACCTGGGATACACCTGGACACACATGGGGGTACCTGGGATACACCTGGACACACATGGGGGTACCTGGGATACACCTGGGGGTACCTGGGATACACCTGGGCACACCTGGGGGTACCTGGGATACACCTGGGCGCACCTGGGGGTACCTGGGATACACCTGGGGGTACCTGGGATACACCTGGGCACACCTGGGGGTACCTGGGATACACCTGGGGGTACCTGGGATACACCTGGGCACACCTGGGGGTACCTGGGATACACCTGGGGATACCTGGGATACACCTGGGCACACATGGGGGTACCTGGGATACACCTGGGGATACCTGGGATACACCTGGGCACACATGGGGGTACCTGGGCACATCTGGGCCCACCTGGACACACCTGGGGATACCTGGGATACACCTGGGGGCACGTGGGGGTACCTGGGATACACCTGGGGATACCTGGGATACACCTGGGCCCACCTGGGGGTACCTGGGCATACCTGGGGATACACCTGGGCCCACCTGGGGGTACCTGGGATACACCTTGGCACACCTGGAGATACCTGGGCACACCTGGATACACCTGGGGACACCTGGGTACAGCTGGGCACACTTGGGACACACCTGGGCACACCTGGGGGTACCTGGGCCCCATGTCAGAGCCATTTCAGGGGTTGCCTGTCCCAGGCGCGTCCCAGGTGCGTCTCACCTGTCCCACCTGCAGACACGACGCGGCCCAAGCGCGAGTACGAGGTGGACGGCCGCGATTATCACTTTGTGGCGTCGCGGGAGCGGATGGAGAAGGACATCCAGGGACACAAGTTCATCGAGGCGGGGCAGTACAACAGTCACCTGTACGGGACCAGCGTGCAGTCCGTCAGGGAGGTGGCTGAACAGGTAAATACACACCTGGGCACACCTGGGACACACCTGGGCACGGGGGCGGGGCAGTACAACAGTCACCTGTACGGGACCAGCGTGCAGTCCGTCAGGGAGGTGGCTGAACAGGTAAATACACACCTGGGCACACCTGGGACACACCTGGGCACGGGGGCGGGGCAGTACAACAGTCACCTGTACGGGACCAGCGTGCAGTCCGTCAGGGAGGTGGCTGAACAGGTAAATACACACCTGGGCACACCTGGGACACACCTGGGACACACCTGGGCACGGGGGCGGGGCAGTACAACAGTCACCTGTACGGGACCAGCGTGCAGTCTGTCAGGGAGGTGGCTGAACAGGTAAATACACACCTGGGCACACCTGGGACACACCTGGGACACACCTGGGCACAGGGGCGGGGCAGTACAACAGTCACCTGTACGGGACCAGCGTGCAGTCCGTCAGGGAGGTGGCTGAACAGGTAAATACACACCTGGGCACACCTGGGACACACCTGGGCACGGGGGCGGGGCAGTACAACAGTCACCTGTACGGGACCAGCGTGCAGTCCGTCAGGGAGGTGGCTGAACAGGTAAATACACACCTGGGCACACCTGGGACACACCTGGGACACACCTGGGCACAGGGGCGGGGCAGTACAACAGTCACCTGTACGGGACCAGCGTGCAGTCCGTCAGGGAGGTGGCTGAACAGGTAAATACACACCTGGGCACACCTGGGCACACCTGGGACACACCTGGGCACGGGGGCGGGGCAGTACAACAGTCACCTGTACGGGACCAGCGTGCAGTCCGTCAGGGAGGTGGCTGAACAGGTAAATACACACCTGGGCACACCTGGGACACACCTGGGCACGGGGGCGGGGCAGTACAACAGTCACCTGTACGGGACCAGCGTGCAGTCCGTCAGGGAGGTGGCTGAACAGGTAAATACACACCTGGGCACACCTGGGACACACCTGGGACACACCTGGGCACGGGGGCGGGGCAGTACAACAGTCACCTGTACGGGACCAGCGTGCAGTCCGTGAGAGAGGTGGCTGAACAGGTAAATACACACCTGGGCACACCTGGGACACACCTGGGACACACCTGGACACACCTGGGCACAGGGGCGGGGCAGTACAACAGTCACCTGTACGGGACCAGCGTGCAGTCTGTCAGGGAGGTGGCTGAACAGGTAAATACACACCTGGGCACACCTGGGACACACCTGGGACACACCTGGGCACAGGGGCGGGGCAGTACAACAGTCACCTGTACGGGACCAGCGTGCAGTCCGTCAGGGAGGTGGCTGAACAGGTAAATACACACCTGGGCACACCTGGGACACACCTGGGCACGGGGGCGGGGCAGTACAACAGTCACCTGTACGGGACCAGCGTGCAGTCCGTCAGGGAGGTGGCTGAACAGGTAAATACACACCTGGGCACACCTGGGCACACCTGGGACACACCTGGACACACCTGGGCACGGGGGCGGGGCAGTACAACAGTCACCTGTACGGGACCAGCGTGCAGTCCGTCAGGGAGGTGGCTGAACAGGTAAATACACACCTGGGCACACCTGGGACACACCTGGGCACGGGGGCAGGGCAGTACAACAGTCACCTGTACGGGACCAGCGTGCAGTCCGTCAGGGAGGTGGCTGAACAGGTAAATACACACCTGGGCACACCTGGGACACACCTGGGACACACCTGGGCACGGGGGCGGGGCAGTACAACAGTCACCTGTACGGGACCAGCGTGCAGTCCGTGAGAGAGGTGGCTGAACAGGTAAATACACACCTGGGACACACCTGGGCACACCTGGGACACACCTGGGCACGGGGGCGGGGCAGTACAACAGTCACCTGTACGGGACCAGCGTGCAGTCCGTCAGGGAGGTGGCTGAACAGGTAAATACACACCTGGGACACACCTGGGACACACCTGGGCACGGGGGCGGGGCAGTACAACAGTCACCTGTACGGGACCAGCGTGCAGTCCGTCAGGGAGGTGGCTGAACAGGTAAATACACACCTGGGCACACCTGGGCACACCTGGGACACACCTGGGCACGGGGGCGGGGCAGTACAACAGTCACCTGTACGGGACCAGCGTGCAGTCCGTCAGGGAGGTGGCTGAACAGGTAAATACACACCTGGGCACACCTGGGACACACCTGGGCACGGGGGCGGGGCAGTACAACAGTCACCTGTACGGGACCAGCGTGCAGTCCGTGAGAGAGGTGGCTGAACAGGTAAATACACACCTGGGCACACCTGGGACACACCTGGGCACGGGGGCGGGGCAGTACAACAGTCACCTGTACGGGACCAGCGTGCAGTCCGTCAGGGAGGTGGCTGAACAGGTAAATACACACCTGGGCACACCTGGGATACACCTGGACACACCTGGGCACAGGGGCGGGGCAGTACAACAGTCACCTGTACGGGACCAGCGTGCAGTCCGTCAGGGAGGTGGCTGAACAGGTAAATACACACCTGGGCACACCTGGGACACACCTGGGCACGGGGGCGGGGCAGTACAACAGTCACCTGTACGGGACCAGCGTGCAGTCCGTCAGGGAGGTGGCTGAACAGGTAAATACACACCTGGGCACACCTGGGCACACCTGGGACACACCTGGGCACGGGGGCGGGGCAGTACAACAGTCACCTGTACGGGACCAGCGTGCAGTCCGTCAGGGAGGTGGCTGAACAGGTAAATACACACCTGGGCACACCTGGGACACACCTGGGACACACCTGGGACACACCTGGGCACGGGGGCGGGGCAGTACAACAGTCACCTGTACGGGACCAGCGTGCAGTCCGTCAGGGAGGTGGCTGAACAGGTAAATACACACCTGGGCACACCTGGGACACACCTGGGACACACCTGGGACACACCTGGGCACGGGGGCGGGGCAGTACAACAGTCACCTGTACGGGACCAGCGTGCAGTCCGTCAGGGAGGTGGCTGAACAGGTAAATACACACCTGGGCACACCTGGGACACACCTGGGCACGGGGGCGGGGCAGTACAACAGTCACCTGTACGGGACCAGCGTGCAGTCCGTCAGGGAGGTGGCTGAACAGGTGAGAGCACACCTGGGACGCACCTGGGTACAACTGGGTACACCTGGACACATCTGGATACACCTGGATAACACCTGAAGACACCTGGGTACAGCTGGGACACACCTGGATACAGCTGGATAACACCTGGACACAACTGGGGAACACGTGGATAACACCTGGGCACACCTGGATACACCTGGATAACACCTGAACACACCTGGGACACACCAGGGTATAGCTGGATACACCTGGGACACATCTGAATTCACCTGGATAACAACTGAACACACCTGGGTACAACTGGGTACACCTGGGACACACCTGGGACACACCTGGGGAACACGTGGATAACACCTGAACACACCTGGGTACAGCTGGGACACACCTGGTTAACACCTGAACACACCTGGGTACAGATGTGCACTCCTGGCTCTCACCTGTGTCACCCGCAGGGCAAGCACTGCATCCCGGATGTGTCGGGGGTTACCTGAGACACATCTGGGCACACCTGGGCACCCTCGGGGGTTACCTGTGACACACCTGTGCCCACCCGCCTCACCTGCAGGGCAAGCACTGCATCCTGGACGTTTCGGCCAACGCCGTGCGGCGACTGCAGGCGGCGCAGCTGCACCCGATCGCCATCTTCATCCGGCCCAAATCCCTGCAGAACGTGCTGTGAGTGCTCACCTGGCACACCTGGGCACACCTGAGATACACCTGGCCACAGCTGGGGCACACCTGGGTACAGTTGGGGACACTTGAGATACGCCTGAGCACACCTGGGCACAGCTGGGGACCCCTGAGATACACCTGGGTACAGTTGGGGACACCTGTGACACACCTGGGCACAGCTGGGGACCCCTGAGATACACCTGGGTACAGTTGGGGACACCTGTGACACACCTGGGCACAGCTGGGGCACACCTGAGATACACCTGGGCACAGCTGGGGCACACCTGGGTACAGCCGGGGACACTTGAGATACGCCTGAGCACACCTGGGCACAGCTGGGGACCCCTGAGATACACCTGGGTACAGTTGGGGACACCTGTGACACACCTGGGCACAGCTGGGGACACCTGTGACACACCTGGGCACAGCTGGGGCACACCTGAGATACACCTGGGTACACCTGGGGAGGCCTGTGACACACCTGGGCACAGCTGGGGACACCTGGGCACAGCTGGGGCACACCTGAGGTACACCTGGGTACAGCTGGGGATACCTGTGACACACCTGGGCACA
>NC_085079.1:471743-564285 GCF_963662255.1 Cinclus cinclus
GTTTTTTTTTTGTTTTTTCAGGGTTTTTTTTTGGGATTCCCCCAAAATAATTTTGGGGATCCCCTAAAAAAATTTTGGGATCCTAAAAAAAATTTTTTTTGGGTTCCAGGTGAGATTTTAGGAGTTGAAAATGGAGGAAAAAAAATCCCAAAATTCGCTTTTTTTACCTTAAAAAAATCTCAATTTTTGGGGATTTTTTTCTTTTTTTTTTGGGATTCCCCCAAAATAATTTTGGGGATCCCCTAAAAAAATTTTGGGATCATAAAAAAAATTTTTTTTAGGGGTCTCAGGTGAGATTTTAGGGGTTGAAAATGGAGGAAAAAAATCCCAAAATTCGCTTTTTTTACCTCAAAAAAATCTCAATTTTTGGGGTTTTTTTTTTGTTTTTTCAGGGTTTTTTTTGGGATCCCCCCAAAATAATTTTGGGGATCCCCTAAAAAAATTTTGGGATCCTAAAAAAAATTTTTTTAGGGGTCTCAGGTGAGATTTTAGGGGTTGAAAATGGAGAAAAAAAATCCCAAAAAATCCCCTAAAAATTCGATTTTGGGGCGATTTTCGCGGGGTTTTTTTTGGGTTTTTTTTTTTTTTTTGGGGGGGGGGGAGTTTTTGGGGTCAGTCCTTTTTGGGGTGGGGGGTCCCGGGGACCCCCCAGAAGCAGCAGCTGGACCAGCAGGACCCCGGAGCACGAGGCCGAGGCCGCGAAGGTCGAGGCCAAAAGGAAATCCCCGGTTTCCTACGGGGGGAGAAAATAAAAATATTTGGGGGAATTTTGGGGGATTTTGGGGGGATTTGGGGGATTTGTGGGGGATTTGGGGGGGATTTTGGGGATTTGGGGGATTTTTGGGGGATTTTTTGGGATTATTGGGGGGAATTTGGGAGATTTGGGGGATTTTTGGGGAGAATTTGAGGAGAATTTGGGGGATTTGGGGGGATTTTTGGGGAATTTTGGATTTGGGGGGGATTTGGGGGATTTTTGGGGAGAATTTGAGGAGAATTTGGGAGGTTTGGGGGGATTTTTGGGGGATTTTGGATTGGGGGGATTTGGGGGATTTTTGGGGAGAATTTGAGGAGAATTTGGGGGGTTTGGGGGGATTTGGGGGGATTTTTGGGGATTTTTGGGGGATTTTTTGGGGATTTTTGGGGATTTTGGGGATTTTTGGGGGATTTTGGGGGGATTTTGGGGGGATTTTGGGGGGATTTGGGGGGGATTTTGGGGATTTTTGGGGATTTATTGGGATTTTTGGGGAGAATTTGAGGAGAATTTGGGGGGATTTGGGGGATTTTTTGGGGATTATTGGGGGGAATTTGGGGGATTTGGGGGGATTTGGGGGAATTTGGGGGATTTTTGGGGAGAATTTGAGGAGAATTTGGGGAGAATTTGGGGGATTTTGGGGGTTTTGGGGGATTATTGGGGGATTTTTGGGGATTTTTTTGGGGGATTTTGGGGGATTTTGGGGGATTTTGGGGGAATTTGGAGGGATTTTGGGGATTTTTGGGGGATTTGGGGAACTTTGGGGATTTTTAGGGGGATTTTGGGGGGATTTTTGGGGGATTTTTGGGGGATTTGGGGATTTTTTGGGGATTATTGGGGGAATTTGGGGGATTTTTTTTGGATTTTTGGGGATTTTTGGGGTCCTGGGGGGGATTTTGGGGGATTTTTGGGGGGAATTTGGGGGATTTTGGGGGGATTTTTGGGGTGAAATTGGGGGATTTTTGGGGGATTTTTGGGTTTTTTTTTGATTTTGGGGGATTTTGGGGATTTTGGGGGATTTTGGGGGGATTTTGGGGGGATTTTGGGGATTTTTGGGGGATTTTGGGGATTTTTGGGGGGAATTTGGGGATTTTTTGGGGGGATTTTTTTAGGGATTTTGGGGGATTTGGGGGGAATTTTTGGGGGATTTTTGGGGGCATTTTTGGGGATTTTTTGGGGATTATTGGGGGAATTTGGGGGATTTTGGGGGGATTTGGGGATTTAGGGGGGATTTGGGGGGATTTTTGAGAGATTTTGGGGGATTTTGGGGGGATTTGGGGGGGATTTTTGGAGGATTTTTGGGAGGATTTTTGAGTTGAAATTTCGGGGTTTTTTTTTTGTTTTTTTAGGGTTTAAAACTCCGGGATTTTTTTTAGGGGGGAATTTTTTTAGGATTTTTTTTTTTTTTTTTATTTTGGGGCGGGGGAGGATTTTTTTTGTTGTTGTTTTTGTTTTGTTTTTTGTTTTTTTTTTTTTTTTTTGTTTGTTTGTTTTTTTTTTTTTTTTTTTTTGTTTTTTGGTTTTTGGGTTTTTTTTGGGGAGGGGTCTCACCGTGAGGGAGGTGAAAATTCGGGCCAGGGCCCCCCCAAAAAGGAGCCCCGTGGTGACCCCCGAGAGCTGCCCCGTGTGGCCCTGCCGGGCGTTGGTGACAATTTGGAGCACCTGAGGGGACACCAAAAAAAAAACAAAAAAAAAAAACCAAAAAAATTTTGGGAAAGTTTTTTTTGGGTTTTTTTTTTTTAGGGGGAGGGAGAGGTTTTTAAACCAAAAAAAAAAAAAATTAAATGAAAATTTGTGAGGAAATCCTGGAAAAATTGGGGTTATTAAAATAAAATAAATTCCTAAAATCGTCCCCAAAAATCACCTTAAATTTGCCACAAATCCTTCTAAAATCTCCCCCCAAAAATCATCCCAAATCTGCCCAAATTTCCCCCAAAATCCTCCCCAAATCCTCCCCAAAAATCACCTCAAATTTCCCCCAAATCATCCCAAATCCCCCCCAGGATCCCCCAAAATCCTCCCCAAAATCCTCCCCAAATCCTCCCCAAAAATCACCTCAAATTTGCCACAAATCCTTCTAAAATCTCCCCCCAAAAATCATCCCAAATCTGCCCAAATTTCTCCCAAAATCCTCCCCAAATCCTCCCCAAAAATCACCTCAAATTTCCCACAAATCCTTCCAAAATCTCCCCCCAAAATCTCCCCCAAAATCTTCCCAAATCCCCCCAAATTTCCCCCAAATCCCCCCAAAATCCCCTCAAATTTCCCCCAAATCCCCAAATCTCCCCCAAATCCTTCCAAAAAAAAAAAATCTCCCAAAATCTTCTCCAGGACCCCCCAAAATCTCCCCAAAATCCTCCCCAAAATCCTCCCCAAATCTCCCCCAAAAATCCTCCCCAAAATCTTCCCAAAGTCCCCCCAGGACCCCCCAGAATCCTCCTCAAATCCCCAAAATTTCCCCAAATTTCCCACAAATCCCCCCAAAATCTCCACAAAATCTTCCCAAATTCTTCCAAAATCCCCCCCAAAATCGCCCAGGACCCCCCAAAATCCTCCCCAAATCTTCCCCAAAATCCACCCCAAAATCCCCTCAAATTTCCCCCAAATCCCCCCAAAATTTCCCCGAATCTCCCCCAAAATCCTCCCCAAATCTCCCCCAAATCCTTCCAAAAAAAATCTCCCAAAATCCCCTCCAGGATCCCCCAAAATCTCCCCAAAAATCCCCTCAAATCCCCCCCAAATCTCCCAAAATTTCCCCAAAATCCCCCCCAAAATCCCCCAGGTCCCCCTAAAATCCTCCCCAAAAATCTCCCCAAATTTCCCCCAAATCCTCCCAAAATCTCCCCCAGGACCCCCAAAATCCTCCCCAAATTTCCCACAAATCCCCCCAAAATCTCCCCCAAATCTCCCCCAAATCCTTCCAAAAAAAATCTCCCAAAATCCCCTCCAGGATCCCCCAAAATCTCCCCAAAAATCCCTTCAAATCTCCCCCAAAATCTCCAAAATCTCCCCAGATTTTCCCCAAATCCCCCCAAAATCTCCCCAAATCCTCCCAAAATCCCCCCCAGGACCCCCAAAATCCTCCCAAATCCCTCCCAAATCTCCCCAAAATTTCCCCCAAATCCTCCCAAAATCTCCCCAAATCCCCCCCAGGACCCCCAAAATCCTCCCCAAATCCCCCCAAATTTCCCACAAATCCCCCCAAAATCTCCCCAAATCCTCCCAAAATCTCCCAAATTCCCCCCAAATCCCTCCCAAATCTCCCAAAAATTTCCCCCAAATCCTCCCAAAATCTCCCAAAATCCCCCCAGGACCCCCAAAATCCTCCCAAAATCTCCCAAATTCCCCCCAAATCCCTCCCAAATCTCCCCAAAATTTCCCCCAAATCCTCCCAAAATCTCCCCAAATCCCCCCCAGGACCCCCCAAATCCTCCCCAAATCCCCCCAAATTTCCCACAAATCCCCCCAAAATCTCCCCAAATCCCCCCAAATCTCCCCAAAATCTCCCCAAATCCTCCCAAAATCTCCCAAATTCCCCCCAAATCCCTCCCAAATCTCCCCAAAATTTCCCCCAAATCCTCCCAAAATCTCCCAAAATCCCCCCCAGGACCCCCAAAATCCTCCCAAAATCTCCCAAATTCCCCCCAGATCCCTCCCAAACCTCCCCAAAATTTCCCCCAAATCCTCCCAAAATCTCCCCAAATCCCCCCCAGGACCCCCAAAATCCTCCCCAAATCCTCCCAAATTTCCCACAAATCCCCCCAAAATCTCCCCAAATCCCCCCAAATCTCCCCAAAATCTCCCCAAATCCTCCCAAAATCTCCCAAATTCCCCCCAAATCCTCCCAAATCTCCCCAAAATTTCCCCCAAATCCTCCCAAAATCTCCCCAAATCCCCCCCAGGACCCCCCAAATCCTCCCCAAATCCTCCCAAATTTCCCACAAATCCCCCCAAAATCTCCCCCAATCCTCCCAAAATCTCCCAAATTCCCCCCAAATCCTCCCAAATCTCCCCAAAATTTCCCCCAAATCCTCCCAAAATCTCCCCAAATCCCCCCCAGGACCCCCCAAATCCTCCCCAAATCCCCCCAAATTTCCCACAAATCCCCCCAAAATCTCCCCAAATCCCCCCAAATCTCCCCAAAATCTCCCCAAATCCTCCCAAAATCTCCCAAATTCCCCCCAAATCCCTCCCAAATCTCCCCAAAATTTCCCCCAAATCCTCCCAAAATCTCCCCAAATCCCCCCAGGACCCCCAAAATCCTCCCCAAATCCCCCCAAATTTCCCACAAATCCCCCCAAAATCTCCCCAAATCCTCCCAAAATCTCCCAAATTCCCCCCAAATCCCTCCCAAATCCCCCCAAAATCTCCCCAAATCCTCCCAAAATCTCCCCAAATCCCCCCCAGGACCCCCCAAATCCTCCCCAAATCCCCCCAGGACCCCCCAAAATCCCCGACCCTGCTGAGGATGATGATGGGCAGGTTCAGGGCCTGCAGGGCGGTGACGAAGCTCAGCGGGGTCAGGGGAGAAACCAAAATCCCCAAAAAAGCCCCAAAAACGGCGAGCAGGAGGAGCCCTGGGGTGGGGGAGGGGAGGGGACAACGTCAGAGTGGGGGAGGGGGAAGGGGGAGAAAGGAATCCCCAAAATTCCCCCCGAAATTCCTCCCAAAATCCCCAAATTCCGCCCAAAATTCCCCCTGAAATTCCTCCCAAAATCCCCCAAATTCCTCCCAAAATTCCCCCCGAAATTCCTCCCAAAATCCCCCAAATTCCGCCCAAAATTCCTCCCAAAATCCCCCAAATTCCGCCCAAAATTCCTCCCAAAATCCCCCAAATTCTGCCCAAAATTCCTCCCAAAATCCCCCAAATTCCTCCCAAAATTCCCCCCGAAATTCCTCCCAAAATCCCCCAAATTCCGCCCAAAATTCCTCCCCAAATCCCCCAAATTCTGCCCAAAATTCCTCCCAAAATTCCCCCCAAATTCCACCCAAAATTCCTCCCAAAATCCCCCAAATTCCTCCCAAAATTCCCCCCGAAATTCCTCCCAAAATCCCCCAAATTCCGCCCAAAATTCCTCCCAAAATCCCCCAAATTCTGCCCAAAATTCCCCCCCGAATCCCCCAAATTCCGCCCAAAATCCCCAAAAGTCTGCCCAAAATTCCTCCCAAAATCCCCAAATTCCGCCCAAAATTCCCCCCGAAATTCCTCCCGAAATCCCCCAAATACCGCCCAAAATTCCTCCCAAAATTCCCCCCGAATTCCACCCAAAATTCCTCCCCAAATCCCCCAAATCCCGCCCAAAATTCCTCCCAAAATTCCTCCCAAAATCCCCCAAATTCCTCCCAAATTCCACCCAAAATTCCACCCAAAATCCCCCAAATTCCACCCAAAATTCCACCCAAAATCCCCCAAATTCTGCCCAAAATTCCCCCTCGAAATTCCTCCCAAAATCCCCCAAATTCTGCCCAAAATTCCTCCCGAAATTCCTCCCCAAATCCCCCAAATTCCGCCCAAAATTCCCAAAATTCTGCCCAAAATTCTGCCCAAAATTCCTCCCAAAATCCCCACAATTCTGCCCAAAATTCCCCCCGAAATTCCTCCTGAAATCCCTCAAATTCTGCCCAAAATTCCTCCCAAAATTCCCAATTCCACCCAAAATTCCTCCCAAAATTCCCCCCAATTCCACCCAAAATTCCTCCCAAAAATCCCCCCCAAATTCCACCCAAAATTCCTCCCGAAATCCCCCAAATTCCGCCCAAAATTCCCCCTGAAATCCCCAAAATTCCCCAAAAAATTCCTCCCAAAAATCTCCAAAATTTTCCAATTTCCCCCCCAAACCCCCCCGTTTTTCCCAACCCCCCCCGTTTTTTCCCCATTTTCCCCCCATTTCTGCCCCATTTTTCCCCCATTTTTTCCCGTTTTTGTCCCGTTTTTTCCCCATTTCCCCCTGGTTTTTCCCCATTTTTGTCCCGTTTTTTTTCCCATTTTCCCCCGTTTTTCCCCCATTTTTCCCCAGTTTTTTTCCCCGTTTTTCCCCCGTTTTTTCCCCCGTTTTCCCCCATTTTTCCCCGTTTTTCCCCATTTTCCCCCGTTTATCCCGGTTTTCCCCCATTTTTCCCCGTTTTTTCCCCCATTTTTTCCCCGTTTTTTCCCCGTTTTTCCCCCGTTTTTTCCCCCGTTTTTCCCCCCGTTTTTCCCCGTTGTTCCCCGTTTTTTTCCCCGTTTTTCCCCCATTTTTCCCCGTTTTCCCCCATTTCCCCCGTTTTTCCCCGTTTTTTCCCCCGTTTTTCCCCCGTTTTCCCCCCATTTTTCCCGGTTTTTTTCCCCGTTTTTTCCCCCGTTTTTTCCCCCGTTTTCCCCCATTTTTCCCCGTTTTCCCCCCGTTTATCCCGGTTTTCCCCCATTTTTCCCCGTTTTTTCCCCGTTTTCCCCCCATTTTTCCCCAGTTTTTTTTCCCCGTTTTTCCCCCGTTTTTTCCCCTGTTTTCCCCCATTTTTCCCCGTTTTTCCCCATTTTCCCCCGTTTATCCCGGTTTTCCCCCATTTTTCCCCGTTTTTTCCCCCATTTTTTCCCCGTTTTTCCCCCGTTTTTCCCCCCGTTTTTCTCCCATTTTTCCCCATTTTTTCCCCGTTTTCCCCGTTTTTCCCCCGTTTTCCCCCCATTTTTCCCCGGTTTTTTTCCCCGTTTTTTCCCCCGTTTTTTCCCCCGTTTTCCCCGTTTTCCCCCATTTTTCCCCGTTTTTTCCCCCATTTTTTCCCCGTTTTTCCCCCGTTTTTCCCCCCGTTTTTTCCCCGTTTTTCCCCGTTTTTTCCCCGTTTTTTCCCCGTTTTTTCCCCCATTTTTCCCGTTTTTCCCCCATTTCCCCCCGTTTTTTCCCCGTTGTTCCCCGTTTTTTTCCCCGTTTTTCCCCCATTTTTCCCCCGTTTTCCCCCATTTCCCCCCGTTTTTTTCCCCGTTTTCCCCCCGTTTTTCCCCGTTTTTTCCCTGTTTTTTCCCCATTTTTCCCCCATTTTCCCCCGTTTATCCCGTTTTTCCCCCATTTTCCCCCGTTTATCCCGGTTTTCCCCCATTTTTCCCCGTTTTTTCCCCCCGTTTTTTCCCACCTGGCCCCGAGCGGCCCCTGAAGTGCAGCAGGAGGAAGAGGAGGCCCAGGTTCTGCAGCAGGAGGAAGAGCGACTCCCCCCAGGTGCTGCCCCCCACCAAAAAAAAAAAAAACAAAATAATAATTAAAAAAAAAAAAATTGGGGAGGGGTCGGGATGGGGGGGGAGAGACCCCAAAAGTGAATTTGGGGAGGGGTCAAAACCCCCCCGGGGAGAAGGGGGTGAATGGGGGATTAATGGGAATTTAATTGGGAATTAATTGGGGAAATTAATGGGGAAATTAATGGGAATTAATGAGGAATTAATGGGGAATTAATGGGAATTTAATGGAGATTTAATGGGGAATTATTTGGGAATTAATGGGGAATTAATGAGGAATTTAATTGGGAATTAATGGAGAGTTAATGGGTAATTAATGGGGGATTAATGAATATTTAATTGGAAATTAATGGGGAATTTAATTGAGAATTTAATTGGGAATTAATGGGGATTTTATTGGGAATTAATGGAGAATTAATTGGGAATTAATGGGAAATTATCGGGGAATTAATTAGGAATTAATGGGGAATTAATGAGGAATTTAATTGGGAATTAATGGAGAGTTAATGGGTAATTAATGGGGGATTAATGAATATTTAATTGGAAATTAGTGGGGAATTTAATTGAGAATTTAATTGGGAATTAATGGGGATTTTATTGGGAATTAATGGAGAATTAATTGGGAATTAATGAGGAATTAATTGGGAATTAATGGGAAATTATCCGGGAATTAATTAGGAATTAATGGGGAATTAATGAGGAATTTAATTGGGAATTAATGGAGAGTTAATGGGTAATTAATGGGGGATTAATGAATATTTAATTGGAAATTAATGGGGAATTTAATTGAGAATTTAATTGGGAATTAATGGGGATTTTATTGGGAATTAATGGAGAATTAATTGGGAATTAATGGGAAATTATCGGGGAATTAATTAGGAATTAATGGGGAATTAATGAGGAATTTAATTGGGAATTAACGGAGAGTTAATGGGTAATTAATGGGGGATTAATGAATATTTAATTGGAAATTAATGGGGAATTTAATTGAGAATTTAATTGGGAATTAATGGGGATTTTATTGGGAATTAATGGAGAATTAATTGGGAATTAATGGGAAATTATCGGGGAATTAATTAGGAATTAATGGGGAATTAATGAGGAATTTAATTGGGAATTAATGGAGAGTTCATGGGTAATTAATGGGGGATTAATGAATATTTAATTGGAAATTAATGAGGAATTTAATTGAGAATTTAATTGGGAATTAATGGGGATTTTATTGGGAATTAATGGAGAATTAATTGGGAATTAATGGGAAATTATCGGGGAATTAATTAGGAATTAATGGGGAATTAATGAGGAATTTAATTGGGAATTAATGGAGAATTAATGGGTAATTAATGGGGGATTAATGAATATTTAATTGGAAATTAGTGGGGAATTTAATTGAGAATTTAATTGGGAATTAATGGGGATTTTATTGGGAATTAACGGAGAATTAATTGGGAATTAATTGGGAATTAATGGGAAATTATCGGGGAATTAATTAGGAATTAATGGGGAATTAATGAGGAATTTAATTGGGAATTAGTGGAGAGTTAATGGGTAATTAATGGGGGATTAATGAATATTTAATTGGAAATTAATGGGGAATTTAACTGAGAATTTAATTGGGAATTAATGGGGATTTTATTGGGAATTAATGGGAAATTATCGGGGAATTAATTAGGAATTAATGGGGAATTAATGAGGAATTTAATTGGGAATTAGTGGAGAGTTAATGGGTAATTAATGGGGGATAAATGAATATTTAATTGGAAATTAATGGGGAATTTAACTGAGAATTTAATTGGGAATTAATGGGGATTTTATTGGGAATTAATGGAGAATTAATTGGGAATTAATGGGAAATTATCGGGGAATTAATTAGGAATTAATGGGGAATTAATGAGGAATTTAATTGGGAATTAGTGGAGAGTTAATGGGTAATTAATGGGGGATTAATGAATATTTAATTGGAAATTAATGGGGAATTTAATTGAGAATTTAATTGGGAATTAATGGGGATTTTATTGGGAATTAATGGAGAATTAATTGGGAATTAATGGGAAATTATCGGGGAATTAATTAGGAATTAATGGGGAATTAATGAGGAATTTAATTGGGAATTAATGGAGAGTTCATGGGTAATTAATGGGGGATTAATGAATATTTAATTGGAAATTAATGGGGAATTTAATTGAGAATTTAATTGGGAATTAATGGGGATTTTATTGGGAATTAACGGAGAATTAATTGGGAATTAATTGGGAATTAATGGGAAATTATCGGGGAATTAATTAGGAATTAATGGGGAATTAATGAGGAATTTAATTGGGAATTAGTGGAGAGTTAATGGGTAATTAATGGGGGATTAATGAATATTTAATTGGAAATTAATGGGGAATTTAACTGAGAATTTAATTGGGAATTAATGGGGATTTTATTGGGAATTAATGGAGAATTAATTGGGAATTCATTGGGAAATTATCGGGGAATTAATTAGGAATTAATGGGGAATTAATGAGGAATTTAATTGGGAATTAATGGAGAGTTAATGGGTAATTAATGGGGGATTAATGAATATTTAATTGGAAATTAATGGGGAATTTAACTGAGAATTTAATTGGGAATTAATGGGGATTTTATTGGGAATTAATGGAGAATTAATTGGGAATTCATTGGGAAATTATCGGGGAATTAATTAGGAATTAATGGGGAATTAATGAGGAATTTAATTGGGAATTAATGGAGAGTTAATGGGTAATTAATGGGGGATTAATGAATATTTAATTGGAAATTAATGGGGAATTTAACTGAGAATTTAATTGGGAATTAATGGGGATTTTATTGGGAATTAACGGAGAATTAATTGGGAATTAATTGGGAATTAATGGGAAATTATCGGGGAATTAATTAGGAATTAATGGGGAATTAATGAGGAATTTAATTGGGAATTAGTGGGGATTTTATTGGGAATTAATGGGGATTTTATTGGGAATTAATGGAGAATTAATTGGGAATTAATGGGAAATTATCGGGGAATTAATTAGGAATTAATGGGTAATTAATGAGGAATTTAATTGGGAATTAATGGAGAGTTAATGGGTAATTAATGGAGGATTAATGAATATTTAATTGGAAATTAGTGGGGAATTTAATTGAAAATTTAATTGGGAATTAATGGGGATTTTATTGGGAATTAATGCAGAATTAATTGGGAATTAATGGGAAATTATCGGGGAATTAATTAGGAATTAATGGGGAATTAATGAGGAATTTAATTGGGAATTAATGGAGAGTTAATGGGTAATTAATGGGGGATTAATGAATATTTAATTGGAAATTAATGGGGAATTTAATTGAGACTTTAATTGGGAATTAATGGGGATTTTATTGGGAATTAATGGAGAATTAATTGGGAATTAATTGGGAATTAATGGGAAATTATCGGGGAATTAATTAGGAATTAATGGGGAATTAATGGGGATTTAATTGGGAATTAATGGGGAATTTAATTGGTAATTAATGAGAATTTAGGGGGAATTAATGGGGAATTAATGGGGAATTTAATTGAGAATTTAATTGGGAATTAATGGGGATTTAATTGGGAATTAATGGGGAATTTAATTGGTAATTAATGGGAATTTAGTGGGGAATTAATGGGGAAGTAATGAGGAGTTAATTGGGAATTAATGGGGAATTAATGGGGAATTAATGAATATTTAATTGGGAATTAATGGGGAATTACTGGGGAATTAATGAATATTTAATTGGGAATTAATGGGGAATTAATGAATATTTAACTGGAAATTAATGGGGGATTAATGGGGAATAAAATTAGGAATTAATGGGGAGTTAATGAAAATTTAACGGGGATTAATGGGGAATTAATAAAAAATTTTTGGGAATTAATGGGAAATTAATGGGGAATTAATGAGAAACTAATGAGGAATTAATGAGGAATTAATTAGAAAATAATGAGAAATTAATGGGAAATTCTTGGAGAATTTAATGGGACATTAATGGGAATTTAATTAAAAATTAATCGGAAATTAACGAGAATTAATGAGAATTTAGTGGAGAACCACAGAGAAATTAATTTCAATTAATTAAAATTTATCAGGAATGACCCAAAACGGAGACAAAATTTCCACAAATTCCCCCAAAATTTCACCCACGACCCCCAAATCCCCTCCAGGACCCCCCAAAATTCCCCAAAATCCTCCCAAATTCATTTTAATCCCTCCAGGACCCCCCAAAATTCTCCACAAATCCTCCCAGGACCCCCCAAAATTCCCCAAATTCCCCAAAATTCCCCAAAATCCATTTTAATCCCTCCAGGACCCCCCAAATCCTCCCCAAATTTCCCCAAAATTCTCCCCAAATCCTCCCAGGACCCCCCAAAATCCTCCCCAAATTTCCCCAAATCCCCCCAGGACCCCTCCAGGACTCTCCAAAACTTCCCCCAAACTTCTTTTAACCCTTCCAGGACCCCCCAAAATCCCTTCAGGACCCCCCAAATTCTCCCCAAATTCTCCCAGGACCCCCCAAATTTTCCCCAAACTCATTTCAATCCCTCCAGGACCCCCCAAATCCTCCCCAAATTCTTTCAGGACCCCCCAGAATCCTCCCCAAATCTCCCCAGGACCCCCCAAAATCCTCCTCAAATCCCTCCAGGACCCCCCAAATCCCTCCAGGACCCCCCAAAATCCTCCCCATATCCCTCCAGGACCCCCCAAATTCCCCCCAAATCCCTCCAGGACCCCCCGAATCCTCCCCACCCAAATCCCTCCAGGACCCCCCAAAATCCTCCCCAAATCCTTCAATTGCTCCCAAATCCTCCCCAAATCCCTCCAGGACCCCCCAAAATCCTCCCCAAATCCCTCCAGGACCCCCCAAAATCCTCCCCAAATCCCTCCAGGACCTCCCAAATCCTCCCCAAATCCCTCAATTGCTCCCAAATCCTCCCCAAATCCCTCCAGGACCCCCCCAAATCCTCCCCAAATCCCTCCAGGACCCCCCAAAATCCTCCCCAAATCCCTCCAGGACCTCCCAAATCCTCCCCAAATCCCTCAATTGCTCCCAAATCCTCCCCAAATCCCTCCAGGACCCCCCAAAATCCTCCCCAAATCCCTCCAGGACCTCCCAAATCCTCCCCAAATCCCTCAATTGCTCCCAAATCCTCCCCAGATCCCTCCAGGATCCCCCAAATCCCTCCAGGACCCCCCCAAATCCTCCCCAAATCCCTCCAGGACCCCCCAAAATCCTCCCCAAATCCTTCAATTGCTCCCAAATCCTCCCCAAATCCCTCCAGGACCCTTCCAGACCCCCCCAAATCCCTCCAGGATCCCCCAAATCTTCCCCAAATCCCTCCAGGACCCCCCCAAATCCTCCCCAAATCCCTCCAGGACCCCCCAAAATCCTCCCCAAATCCCTCCAGGACCTCCCAAATCCTCCCCAAATCCCTCCAGGACCCCCCAAAATCCTCCCCAAATCCCTCAATTGCTCCCAAATCCTCCCCAAATCCCTCAATTGCTCCCAAATCCTCCCCAAATCCCTCCAGGACCCCTCCAGACCCCCCCAAATCCCTCCAGGATCCCCCAAATCTTCCCCAAATCCCTCCAGGACCCCCCCAAATCCTCCCCAAATCCCTCCAGGGCCTCCCAAATTCTCCCCAAATCCCTCCAGGACCCCCCAAAATCCTCCCCAAATCCCTCAATTGCTCCCAAATTCTCCCAAAATCCCTCCAGGACCTCCCAAAATGGCCCAAATTTGCCCCAAACCTGAAGGGGAAGCCCTTGGCCCAGCCGTAGCCCACGGAGCCCCCCAGGGCCAGCAGCTCCAGCAGCACCGAGGGGAGGCTGAGACCCCTCCCACTGCGGGACCCCCAAACCTTCAGCAGCTGGGGGACCTTCACTGGGGGGGAAATGGGGTTAAAAAACAAAGAATTGGTCAAAACCAAAAAAAATCCCAAAAAATCCCCACGAAAAATAAAAGAATTACCCCAAAATAACAAAAAAAAATTACCCCAAAGTATCCCCAGGGACCCCCAAACCTTCAGCAGCTGGGGGAGATTCACTGGGGGTTGGAAATGGGGTTAAAAAACAAAGAACTGGTCAAAAAAAAGGAAAAAAATCCCCCAAAAAATCCCCACATTAAATCGCAAAAAAATCTCCCCAAAAAATCCCAAAAAAATCAAAAAATTACCCCAAAATTCCCCCAAAATGCATCTCAGGGACGCCCAAACCTTCAGCAGCTGGGGGAGCTTCACTGGGGGTTGGAAATGGGGTTAAAAAACAAAGAATTGGTCAAAAACAAAAAAAAATCCCAAAAAATCCCCACGAAAAATAAAAGAATTACCCCAAAATAACAAAAAAAAAAATTACCCCAAAGTATCCCCAGGGACCCCCAAACCTTCAGCAGCTGGGGGAGCTTCACTGGGGGTGGGAAATGGGGTTAAAAAACAAAGAACTGGTCAAAAAAAAGGAAAAAAATCCCCCAAAAAATCCCCACATTAAATCGCAAAAAAATCTCCCCAAAAAATCCCCAAAAAATCAAAAAATTACCCCAAAATTCCCCCAAAATGCGTCTCAGGGACCCCCAAACCTTCAGCAGCTGGGGGAGCTTCACTGGGGGTGGGAAATGGGGTTAAAAAACAAAGAATTGGTCAAAACCAAAAAAAATCCCAAAAAATCCCCACGAAAAATAAAATAAATACCCCAAAATATCCCCAAAAAAATTACCCCAAAATATCCCCAGGGACCCCCAAACCTTCAGCAGCTGGAGGACCTTCAGTGGAGGGGTTGAAATGGGGTTAAAATCCCCCCCCAAAAAAATCCCAAAAAAAACCCCACCTCAAAATAACCCCAAAAAATCCCTCAAAAAAAAAAAAAAATCCCAAATTACCCCAAAATTCTCCTGAGGGACCCCCAAACTTTCAGCATCTGGGGGATCTTCAACTGGGGGGGAAGGGGGGGGAAAGTGGTCAAGGACCCCCCCCAAAAAAACACCCCAAAATTAAACCCTTTAATATTCTGGGACCCCAAAATCCTCCCTGGACCTCCCAAAATTTCCCCCCCCCCCCCGGGGCCCTCACCCAGGAGAGATCCCGCCACGATCCCGTAGCCCAGGACTTTGCTCAGGAGGATTTTCAAGCACGGAACTGCGGAGAAAGAACAAATTTGAGGCGATTTGAGGCCAAAAATCCCCAAACTTCCTAAAAATTCCTCCAAAATCCCTCAAAATTTGGAATCCCCCGCAACCAAGACAAAGATGGCGGCGGGATCGCCTCACAGCCAAAACAAAGATGGCGGCGCTTCCGTTGGCGCGCCCGACACCAAGATGGCGGCGCCCTTGCACAACTCCCGCCCGTAACCAAGATGGCGGCCGCCCCCACAGCGCTGACAGACATCGCGATAGGCCCCTCAAAACGCCCCGAAAGCCCCAAAACCGCCCGGCGCGGCCCCTTAGTCACCATCGAGGAGCTGAAAGCGCAAGAAGAATTGGTCGAAGCAGTGGTCGGGCAGCAGGAAAGGGACGAGCCAAGGCCGGAGCAGTTCCATGGCGGCTCCCGCGGTGAGGGGAAAACGGCGGGAAACGCCCCGCTCACGTCGTGATTGGTTAAGACGCCAGAAAATCCCGCCCCTCTAAACCCGCCTCGTAATCTGACTGGTTAAGATCCAGAATTGCCCTGTCAATTAAAATGTGTGCCGAGCTGCGATTGGTCAATCGTTTATTGCGCAATGCGATTGGCTGAGTGGGTGTAAAGCTCCGGCCCCCTCCGGCGCGGCGAGCTCTAATTGGTCAGTTCTTTATTAATCCAATTAAAGTTTTACATCCCTCGGAAATCCCACCAATTCACCCAAGTTTCGCGTTCCGAGCGATCTGAATCCCCAAAAATCTCTCCCAAATTCCTCCCTTTAAAGCCTCAAATGTGAGTCACCAGCATAAATTTGCGAGGTCTTGAATGTTTCGATTTTGGGGGATGCCAGAGTGGTCCAGGCCCCAAATTCGATGGAATTTGAGGGATTTGGAGAGTCCAGGACCAGATCTGGGGTGTTCAGGAGGGTCACCGGCCCGTTTTCAGTGCGATAAAACCTTCTTTTGGGGGTTCACAGGGATTTGTTGGGTTTTCAGAGGGATTCTGGTGCGTTTATCCCCTCCAGAACGAAATTTTGAGGTTCCAACCCCACTCCAAATTTTAAAAATCCGGAACATCCATAATGAACCTTTCACCCTTTTTTTTTTTTTTTTTTTTTTCCGGTCTGGAAATGCGCAGTGAAGACGCTGCCCGCTGCAAAACTTCCGTACGTTTCCTGTCGCCTTTGCGCACGCGCAGTGCACGAGTGGGCGCCGCCATGCGTGGCCTGAGAATTCCGTACTTATTCATCCCGTTTGCGCATGCGCACGGTACGCACGCATGGACGCCGCCATGCGTGCTTACGTTACCGTACGCATCAACGGGACCGCACCCGGAAGCGCTGAGCGGGCCCGGACCGGAGCCGGGACCCCCCCCGGGACCCCCGGGATCCTCCCGGGACCCCCCCGGTAACCCCGGACCGGAGCCGGGACCCCTCCCGGGACCCCCCCGGTAACCCCGGACCGAAGCCGGGACTCTCCCCCCCCCCCCCGGTATCCCCGGGACCCCCCTCAGGCCCTTCCCGGTAACTCCAAACCAGGCCCGGGACCCCCCCCCCCCCCCCCATCCCCCCCTCCCCCTCCCGTTCTCCTCACGCTATTCCCAGAATTTTCCTGGGATTAAAACCCCCGAAATCTGTGGGATTTCATCCCCGTTATCCTCCCAAAATTCCCCCAGAATTCCACGAATTTATTCGGGATTTAACCCCAAAATTCCCGGAATTTTATCGGGATTCAACCCCAAAAATTTCCCCCAAATTCCCGCAATTTTATCGGGATTTAAGGTTTCAAAATCTGTGGGATTTATCTCTTGTTATTCCCTCTCCAGGGATTGCCCCAAAATTCCCGCGGTTTCCTCGGGATGTAATCCCCAAATTTCCTCAAAATTCCCGAAAATTCTCTCGGGATTTAACCCCAAAATTCCCGAAAATTCCGACGGGATTAAAACCTAAAATTCCCGAAAATTCCCTCGGGATTAAAACCTAAAATTCCCGAAAATTCCCTCGGGATTTAACCCCAAAATTCCTGAAAATTCCCTCGGGATTAAAACCGAAAATTCCCGAAAATTCCCTCGGGATTTAACCCCAAAATTCCCCCAATATTCCCGAATTTCCCCAAATTTCCCCCAAATTTCCCCCGAATTTCTCCCAAATTTCCCCCGAATTTCCCCAAATTTCCCCCAAATTTTCTCCATTTTCCCCCCAAATTTCCCCCAAATTTCCCCTGAAGTTTCCCCCAAATTTCCCTCGATTTCCCCCTAAATTTCCCCAAATTTCCCCCGAATTTCCCCAATTTCCTCCCAAATTTTCCCCAAATTTCCCCCAATTTCCCCCTAAATTTCCCCCTAAATTTCCCCCAAATTTCCCCCCAAATTTCCCCAAATCTTCCCCTGAAGTTTCCCCCAATTTTCCCTGAATTTCCCCCCAATTTTCCCCCGAATTTCCCCAAATTTCCCCCAAATTTCCCTTAATTTTCTCCAATTTCCCCCTGAATTTCCCCTGAACTTTCCCCCAAAATTCCCTGAATTTCCCCAAATTTCCCCAAAATTTCCCTTAATTTTCTCCAATTTCCCCCTGAATTTCCCCTGAACTTTCCCCCAATTTTCCCTGAATTTCCCCAAATTTCCCCCAAATTTCCCTTAATTTTCTCCAATTTCCCCCTGAATTTCCCCTGAACTTCCCCCCAAAATTCCCTGAATTTCCCCAAATTTCCCCAAAATTTCCCTTAATTTTCTCCAATTTCCCCCTGAATTTCCCCTGAACTTTCCCCCAATTTTCCCTGAATTTCCCCAAATTTCCCCCAAATTTCCCTTAATTTTCTCCAATTTCCCCCTGAATTTCCCCTGAACTTCCCCCCAAAATTCCCTGAATTTCCCCAAATTTCCCCAAAATTTCCCTTAATTTTCTCCAATTTCCCCCTGAATTTCCCCCAAATTTCCCCCCAATTTTCCCCCGAATTTCTCCCAATTTTCCACCAATTTTCCCCTGAATTTCCCCCAAATTTCCCTCAATTTCTCCGCAATTTTTCCCCAATTTCCCCCCAAATTTCCCCCCAGACCCCCCCAGTTTCCCCCCGAATTCCCCCATGGAATCCCAGTGTGATTACTCCATGTACTTCCCTGCCGTTCCCTTCCCGCCGCGGGAATTCCTAGCGGGAGAATCCTCGGGATATCGATCCCTTCCCCGGCGCAATCACCTTTACCTGGGCGAGACCGTGCGCTTCCTGCTGGTCCTGCGGAAAAACCCCGGGAGCGCCGACCCGAAATCCGGGAACGCCGACCCGAAATCCGGGAACGTTGACCCAAAATCTGGGAACGTTGACCCGAAATCCGGGAATGTCGACCCGAAATCTGGGAACGCCGACCCGAAATCCGGGAATGTCGACCCGAAATCCGGGAATGTTGACCCAAAATCTGGGAACGTTGACCCGAAATCCGGGAATGTCGACCCGAAATCTGGGAACGCCGACCCGAAATCTGGGAATGTCGACCCAAAAACTGGGAACGTCAACCCGAAATCTGGGAATGTCGACCCAAAAACCGGGAACGTCAACCCGAAATCTGGGAACGTTGACCCGAAATCCGGGAACGTCAACCCGAAATCTGGGAACGTTGACCCGAAATCCGGGAATGTCGACCCGAAATCTGGAAACTTCGACCTGAAATCTGGAAACTTCGACCCAAAATCCGGGAATTTTGACCCAAAATCCGGGAATGTCGACCCAAAATCTGGAAACTTTGACCCAAAATCCGCGAACGTCGACCTAAAATCCGGGAATGTTGACCCAAAAACCGGGAACGTCGACCCGAAAACCGGGAACTCTGACCCAAAATCCGGGAATGTTGACCCAAAATCCAGAAATGCTGACCCAAAAACCGGGAACGCCGACCCAAAAACTGGGAACGCCGACCCAAAATCCGGGAATGTTGACCCAAAATCTGGAAACGCCGACCCAAAATCCGGGAATGTTGACCCAAAATCCGGGAATTTCGACCCAAAATCTGGGAATGTTGACCCAAAATCTGGAAACTTCGACCCAAAATCCGGGAATGTTGACCCAAAATCCTGTAACTCCGACCCAAAATCTGGGAATGCCAACCCGAAATCCGGGAACGTCGACCCAAAATCCGGGAACGTCGACCCGAAATCCCCCTGGATCCAGCTGGCCTCGTCCCTGTCTGCCCTGGCCACCGTCACCAGCGGAGACGACGCCGCCAAAAGCCGGGATGAGCAGGAAAATTCCGGGAATTTCGGGAACGATCCGGAAGATTCCGAAGAGCCGCCGTTGTTCCGGGAGTGCCGAGCGTTGCTGACGCATTCCCGGGGTCCTCCGGGATCTGCCGGGGTGAGGAAAAATCGGGAATTTTATGGGCGGGGGTAGGGGGGAAAAAAAAAAAAAAAAATTAGGGGTGGGAGGGTGTGGATTTTGGGAGGGGTGTCCTGGGTTTTTTTCCTGATTTTTTTTCCCATTTTTTCCTGGGGTTTTTCCCATTTTCTCCTGGGGTTTTTCCCATTTTTTCCTGTTTTTTTTCCCATTTTTTCCTGAGTTTTTTCCCATTCTTTCCTGGGTTTTTTTCCCAATTTTTCCTGTTTTTTCCCATTTTTACTTGAGTTTTTTCCCATTTTCTCCTGGTTTTTTTCCCATTTTTTCCTGAGTTTTTTCCCATTCTTTCCTGGTTTTTTTTCCCAATTTTTCCTGTTTTTTCCCATTTTTACTTGAGTTTTTTCCCATTTTCTCCTGGTTTTTTTCCCATTTTTTCCTGAGTTTTTTCCCATTCTTTCCTGGGTTTTTTTCCCAATTTTTCCTGTTTTTTCCCATTTTTACTTGAGTTTTTTCCCATTTTCTCCTGGTTTTTTTCCCATTTTTTTCCTGTTTTTTTTTTCCCATTTTCTCCTGGGTTTTTTTCCCATTTTTTCCTGTTTTTCTTCCCATTTTTTTCCTGTGTTTTTTCCCATTTTCTCCTGGTTTTTTTTTTCCCATTTTTTCCTGGTTTTTTCCCCATTTTTTCCTGTTTTTTTCCCATTTTCTCCTGGGTTTTTTCCCATTTTCTCCTGGGGTTTTTCCCATTTTTTCCCGCTTTTTTTTTTCCCATCTTGACCTGGGTTTTGTCCCATTTTTTCCTGAGTTTTTTCCCATTTTTTCCTGTTTTTTTCCCATTTTTTCCTGAGTTTTTTCCCATTCTTTCCTGGTTTTTTTTCCCAATTTTTCCTGTTTTTTCCCATTTTTACTTGAGTTTTTTCCCATTTTCTCCTGGTTTTTTTCCCATTTTTTTCCTGTTTTTTTTTTTCCCATTTTCTCCTGGGTTTTTTTCCCATTTTTTCCTGTTTTTCTTCCCATTTTTTTCCTGGGTTTTTTCCCATTTTCTCATGGTTTTTTTTCCCATTTTTTCCTGCTTTTTTTTCCCATTTTCTCCTGGTTTTTTTCCCATTTTTTCCTGTTTTTTTCCCCATTTTTTCCTGTTTTTTCCCATTTTCTCCTGGGGTTTTTCCCGTTTTTTCCTGGTTTTTCCCCCATTTTCTCCTGGGGTTTTTTCCCATTTTCTCCTGGTTTTTTTCCCATTTTCTCCTGGTTTTTTTCCCATTTTTACCTGAGTGTTTTCCCATTTTCTCCTGGGTTTTTTTCCCATTTTTACCTGGGTTTTTTCCCATTTTTTCCTGGTTTTTTCCCATTTTTTCGTGGTTTTTTCCCATTTTTTCCCCATTTTTCCCATTTTTCCCCATTTTTCCCATTTTCCCATTTTCCCATTTCTCTCCAGCTCCCTGTGGATGATCCCATTGTCTCACAGGACGAGGTCATTTCCCCATTTTTTCCCCATTTTTTCCCCATTTTTCCCCATTTTTTCCCCATTTTTCCCCATTTTTCCCATTTTTTCCCCATTTTTCCCATTTTCCCATTTTCCCATTTCTCTCCAGCTCCCTGTGGATGATCCCATTGTCTCACAGGACGAGGTCATTTCCCCATTTTTCCCCATTTTTTCCCCATTTTTCCCCATTTTTCCCCATTTTTTCCCCATTTTTTCCCCATTTTTCCCCATTTTTCCCATTTTTTCCCATTTTTCCCATTTTCCCATTTTCCCATTTCTCTCCAGCTCCCTGTGGATGATCCCATTGTCTCACAGGACGAGGTCATTTTCCCTCTCACCGTGGCCCTGGACCGGCTCCCGCCCGGCACCGCCAAGGCCAAGGTGGGGACAATTTGGGGACAATTTGGGACAATTTGGGGACAATTTGGGGACAATTTGGAGACAATTTGGGAACATTTGGGGACATTCGGGGGCAATCTGGGGATATTTGGGGACAATTTGGGAACATCTGGGGACATTTGAGGACAATTTGGGGACGTTTGAGGACACTTGGGGACAATCTGGGGACACCTTGGGGACATTTGGGGACAATCTGGGGACATTTGGGGGCAATTCGGGGACATTTGGGGGCAATTGGGGACTTTTGAGGACATTTCAGGACATTTGGGGACACTTGGGGACAATCTGGGGACACCTTGGGGACATTGGGGGACAATCTGGGGACAATTTGGGGCCATTTGGGAACATCTGGGGACACTTGGGGGCAATGTGGGGACATTGGGGGACAATCTGGGGACATTTGGGGACAATTTGGGGACATTTGGGGTCACCTGGGGACAATCTGGGGACATTTGGGGACATCTGGGGGCATTTGGGGTCACCTGGGGACAATTTGAGGACATTTGGGGACAATTTGAGGGCACTTGGGGACAATCTGGGGACATTTGGGGACAATTTGGGGACTATGTGGCAACCTTGGGGACAATTTGATGACACTGGGGACACCTTGGGGAACACCTGGGGATGATTTGGGGATAACCTGGGGACACCTGGGGGACATTTGGGGACATTTGGGATAGAGCCCTGGTGACAATTCTGGGGACATTTTGGGGACATTGGGAATGGGGGTGGCCTTGGGGACACTGGGAATGGGGAGGGACCTTGGGGACATTTTGGGGACATTTTGGGGACAGTGGGAATGGGATGGGGAGGGACTTTGGGGACACCTTGGGGACATTTTGGTGGCCAAGCCTGACATTTTGTCACCTTTGTGTCCCCCAGATCGTGGTGACAGTGTGGCAGAGGGACACGGAGCCACCGGAGCTGCAGGAGGGGACAGGGACAGGACAGGTGACAATGACAGGGACAGGGACAGGGGGGTACCTGAGGCTGCTCCAGGGCCGCGCCCCCGGCCAGGTGTTCCGGCAGCAGCACGGAGCCTTCAAGGCACAAGGTGAGGTCCCCAAATGTCCCCAAGGTGTCCCTAAATGTCCCCAAGGTGTCCCCAAGGTGTCCCTAAGTGTCCCCTCCCCAGTGGCGCCACCCCCAGGTATCCCCAGGTGTCCCCTCAGTGCCACCCCCAGGTATCCCCAGGTGTCCCCTCAGTGCCACCCCCAGGTATCCCCAGGGCACCTTCAAGGCACAAGGTGAGGTCCCCACAGTGTCCCCTGATGTCCCCAAATGTCCCCTGATGTCCCCACAGTGTCCCCAAGTGTCCCCTGATGTCCCCACAGTGTCCCCTGATGTCCCCAAGTGTCCCCTGATGTCCCCAAATGTCCCCTGATGTCCCCACAGTGTCCCCAAGTGTCCCCTGATGTCCCCAAGTGTCCCCTGATGTCCCCACAGTGTCCCCAAGTGTCCCCTGATGTCCCCACAGTGTCCCCTGATGTCCCCAAGTGTCCCCAAGTGTCCCCTGATGTCCCCAAGTGTCCCCTGATGTCCCCACAGTGTCCCCAAGTGTCCCCTGATGTCCCCAAATGTCCCCTGATGTCCCCACAGTGTCCCCACAGTGTCCCCTGATGTCCCCCAAGTGTCCCCTGATGTCCCCAAGTGTCCCCTGATGTCCCCACAGTGTCCCCTGATGTCCCCAAGTGTCCCCTGATGTCCCCACAGTGTCCACCCTGCTGACGGTGCTGCCACCCCCCCGTGTCCGGTGCCGCCAGGTGACCGTGTCCGGCAAATACCTGACCGTGCTCAAAGGTGACATCTGGGGACAATTTGGGGGGGTTGGGGACAAAGAGAGGGAGAGGGTGGGGGGGACAAAGTGAGGGAGGGTTAAACCCCAGTGTCCCCAGTGATGTCCCCGATGTCCCCAGTGTCCCCAATGTCCCCATCGATGTCCCCAATGTCCCCAATATCCCCAGTGATGTCCCCAGTGTCCCCAGTGATGTCCCCAATGTCCCCATCGATGTCCCCAGTGATGTCCCCAGTGTCCCCAGTGTCCCCAGTGATGTCCCCAGTGATGTCCCCAGTGATGTCCCCAATGTCCCCATCGATGTCCCCAGTGCTCAATGGCAGTTCCCAGGAGGAGCTCTCCCTGTGGGACGTTCAGATCCTGCCCAGTGTCCCCAATGTCCCCAATGTCCCCAGTGATGTCCCCAATGTCCCCATCGATGTCCCCAGTGCTCAATGGCAGTTCCCAGGAGGAGCTCTCCCTGTGGGACGTTCAGATCCTGCCCAGTGTCCCCAATGTCCCCAATGTCCCCAGTGATGTCCCCAGTGATGTCCCCAATGTCCCCATCGATGTCCCCAGTGCTCAATGGCAGTTCCCAGGAGGAGCTCTCCCTGTGGGACGTTCAGATCCTGCCCAGTGTCCCCAATGTCCCCAATGTCCCCAGTGATGTCCCCAGTGATGTCCCCAATGTCCCCAGTGTCCCCAGTGATGTCCCCAGTGATGTCCCCAATGATGTCTCCAGTGATGTCCCCAATGTCCCCATCGATGTCCCCAGTGCTCAATGGCAGTTCCCAGGAGGAGCTCTCCCTGTGGGACGTTCAGATCCTGCCCAGTGTCCCCAATGTCCCCAATGTCCCCAGTGATGTCCCCAGTGATGTCCCCAATGTCCCCAATGTCCCCAGTGATGTCCCCAATGTCCCCAATGTCCCCAGTGCTCAATGGCAGTTCCCAGGAGGAGCTCTCCCTGTGGGACGTTCAGATCCTGCCCAGTGTCCCCAATGTCCCCAATGTCCCCAGTGATGTCCCCAATGTCCCCAGTGATGTCCCCAATGTCCCCAATGTCCCCAGTGATGTCCCCAGTGATGTCCCCAATGTCCCCAATGTCCCCAGTGCTCAATGGCAGTTCCCAGGAGGAGCTCTCCCTGTGGGACGTTCAGATCCTCCCCAATTTCAACGCCAGTTACCTGCCCGTGATGCCCGACGGCTCCGTGCTGCTGGTGGACGACGTCTGGTGAGAGAGGGGACACCTTGGGGACACCTTGGGGACACCTTGGGGACACTGGGGGGATTGGGGGACACTGGGGAGATCACGGTCACCGGGGACTTTGGGGACATTGGGGGATTGGGGACATCTGGGGACATTGGGGACGCTGGGGACATTGGGGGGATTGGGGACATTGGGGACATTGGGAGATTTGGGATATTGGGGGGATTGGGGACATTGGGGACATCAGGGACATTTGGGGACATTTGGGGGGATTTGGGATATTGGGGGGATTGGGGACACTGGGAACATTGGGGACATTGGAGACGTTGGGGACATTGGGGGATTTGGGATATTGGGGACACTGGGGACATTTGGGGACATTTGGGGGAATTTGGGATATTGGGGGGATTGGGGACACTGGGGACATCGGGGAATTTGGGGACATTGGAGGGATTGGGGACATTTGGGGGGATTTGGGATATTGGGGGGATTGGGGACACTGGGGACATTGGGGACATTGGAGACGTTGGGGACATTGGGGGATTTGGGATATTGGGGACATTTGGGGACATTTGGGGGATTGGGGACACTGGGGGATTGGGGGATTGAAGACGTTGGGGACTTTGGGGACATTTAGGGACGATGGAGGGACCTTGGGGACACTGCGAGGATCATGAGGACCTTGGGGACAGTGAGGGGATCTCGGGGACACTATGGGAGCCTTGGGGACACCATGGGGCCCTTGGGGACAGCGTGGAGACCTTGGGGACAACACGGGGACATTGGGGACACAGTGGGAGCCTTGGGGACAGCATGGGGACCTTGGGGACAATGAGGAGACTTTGGGGACAATGAGGGGATCTTGGGGACACCATGGGGACACCGCGGGGACCTTTAGGAATGGGACCCATCCCCTGAGTGTCCCCGTTGTCCCCTGAGTGTCCCCAATGTCCCCTGAGTGTCCCCAATGTCCCCTGGCAGCCACCACTCCGGCGAGGTCCCCGTGGGCGCCTTCTGCCGTGTCCCCGGGTGCCACTCGGGGTGGCCTTGTCCCCTGAGCGCCCTGGAGGAGCAGAACTTCCTGTTCCAGCTGCAGGCACCTGAGCGGCCACCCCGCGACGCCAAGGAGGTGAGGGGACACCTGGGGACACCTGGGGACACCTGGGTGGCCTTGGGGATACCTGGGGACAGCAATCGAGGGGGACTCGTCACGCCTTGGTGACATCAAAAGTGTCCCCAGGTTGGGGTTGGGGACAGTCCCTGGGGGGTGCTTGAGGGGTTTGGGGACATTTGGGGACAATTGGGTGGCCTTGGGGACACCTGGGGACATTTGGGGACAACATTCAAGGGCCACCACCCCCATCCAAACCACCCCACCCCCCCTTTAACCGCCACGTCCCCAGACTTGGTGACAATCCCCGTTGTCCCCGGGGACATTGGGGACATGGGGGACATGGCAGGTGACACCGCGGGTGACAGAGATGTCCCCAAGCAGGGCCTGGAGGTGCCACTGGTGGCCGTGGTGCGGTGGTCGACGCCGAAGCTGCCGTTCACCAACAGCATCGTCACCCACTACAGGTGAGTGTCACCCGATGTCACCCGATGTCACCCGATGTCACCCGATGTCACCTCGGTGGCTCCCAGACCTTCCTGTGGTGCCACCACCTCGTTGTCACCTCGTTGTCCCCGTGTCATCTTCTCCTCAGGACGTTCTGTGGCTCCTTTCTGGACTTTCCCACGATGCCACCACTGTGTCCCTGATATCCCCACGATGTCCCCAAGCCCCTCAGACCCTCCTGGTGGCCCAGAGCCACCTCTGAATGTGCCACCAGAACCCCAGAGCTCTCTGGGGCTTTCCCCATGATGTCCCCGATGTCCCCACGATGTCCCCAATGTCCCCACGATGTCCCCAGTGTCCCCCAGACCCTCCTGGTGGCCCGGAGCCACCTCTGAATGTGCCACCACCTCATTGTCCCAGTGCCACCAGAACCCCAGAGCTCTCCGTGTCTTCTCTGGGGCTGTCCCTGTGATGCCACCTCCATGTCCCCAATGTCCCCTCGCTGTCCCCAATGTCCCTACGACGTCCCCAATGTCCCCACGATGTCCCCAATGTCCCCACGACGTCCCCAATGTCCCCAGTGTCCCCCAGACCCTCCTGGTTGCCCAGAGCCACCTCTGAATGTGCCACCACCTCATTGTCCCAGTGCCACCAGAACCCCAGAGCTCTCTGGGGCTGTCCCCGTGATGCCACCTCCATGTCCCCGATGTCCCCTCGCTGTCCCCTCAGGTTGCCCAGCATCCGGCTGGAGCGGCCGCGTTTTGTCATGACGGCCACCTGCGAGTCACCGGTGGTGGCCCTGCAGCGTTTCACTGTCACCTACACCCTGCTCAACGACCTGCAGGATTTCCTGGCCGTGAGACTCGTCTGGACACCCGAGGCCACCGCTGGTGGGGACATCTGGGGACATCTGGGGGAATTTGGGAACATTGGGGACATCTGGGGACATTGGGGGGGGGGAATTTGGGAACATTGGGGACATCTGGGGACATCTGGGGGAATTTGGGAACATTGGGGACATCTGGGGACATTGGGGGGGGGGAATTTGGGAACATTGGGGACATCTGGGGACATCTGGGGGAATTTGGGAACATTGGGGACATTTGGGGACATTGGGGGGGGGAATTTGGGAACATTGGGGACATCTGGGGACATCTGGGGGAATTTGGGAACATTGGGGACATTTGGGGACATCTGGGGGAATTTGGGAACATTGGGGACATCTGGGGACACTGCGGGGGGGAATTTGGTGGCAATTCGGGGACGTTTGGGGTCACCGGGGGCAATCTGGGGACACCTGGGGACATTGGGGGATGTTGGGGACATTTGGGGACATTGGGGGAATTTGGGAACATTGGGGACATTTCAGGACATTGGGGACATCTGGGGACATTTTGGGACATTTGGGACATTGGGGGAATTTTGGGACATTTGAGGACATTGGGGGATATTGGGGGACATTGGGGACATTGGGGGACATTGGGGGGATTTGGGGACATTTGGGGACATTGGGGACATTTGGGACATTGGGGGAACATTGGGGGACACTGGGGACATTGGGGACATCGGGGGAATTTGGGGACACTTGGGACATTTGGGGACATTTGGGACATTGGGGGAATTTGGGGACATTTGGGGACATTGGGGACATTTGGGACATTGGGGGATATTGGGGACATTGGGGGACATTGGGGGATATTGGGGGACATTTGGGGACATTGGGGGAACATTTGGGGACATCCAGGGATGGGAAAGAGACTCGGGGACAAAAAGAAGACCCCAATTCCCAAAAATTGAAAAAAAAAAAATCCAAAAAAAAAAAACCCCAAAAATAAAAAAAAAACCCGACAAAACCCCCTCAGATCCCCTCCCCCCTCCCCTCAGATCCCCTCCCCCGCCCCCCCCCCCTCCCCCCCAGTTTAATCTCAGGAATTTTTGGAATTCCCAGGGAAGGGGCGGGGCGCTCTGGACTGGGTGGTGTGCCACACCCCCCTGACCAACCTGGGCTCCTCCCGCAAGGGCAGCGCCAGAACCTTCCGGGTGGCCTTCCAGGCACTGCGGGCCGGGCTCTTCGAGGTCAGTGTCACCCCAGTGTCACCCCAGTGTCACCCCAGTGTCACCAGTGCCACCCCAGTGTCACCTGTGCCACCCCAGTGTCACCCCAGTGTCACCCCAGTGTCACCTGTGCCACCCCTGTCCCCGTTATTCCATCGTTATCCCGTTCCCAGTATCCCCAGTATCCCCAGTGTCCCCGTTCCAGGCACTGCGGGCCGGGCTCTTCGAGGTCAGTGTCACCCCAGTGCCACCCCAGTGCCACCCCAGTGTCACCTGTGCCACCCCAGTGTCACCTGTGCCACCCCAGTGTCACCTGTGCCACCCCTGTCCCCGTTATTCCATTGTTATCCCGTTCCCAGTATCCCCAGTATCCCCAGTGTCCCCGTTCCAGGCACTGCGGGCCGGGCTCTTCGAGGTCAGTGCCACCCCAGTGTCACCCCAGTGTCACCCCAGTGTCACCCCAGTGTCACCTGTGCCACCCCAGTGTCACCTGTGCCACCCCTGTCCCCGTCATTCCATCGTTATCCCGTTCCCAGTATCCCCAGTATCCCCGTTCCAGGCACTGCGGGCCGGGCTCTTCGAGGTCAGTGTCACCCCAGTGCCACCCCAGTGTCACCAGTGCCACCCCAGTGTCACCCCAGTGTCACCAGTGTCACCCCAGTGTCACCTGTGCCACCCCAGTGTCACCTGTGCCACCCCTGTCCCCGTTATTCCATCGTTATCCCGTTCCCAGTATCCCCAGTATCCCCAGTATCCCCGTTCCAGGCACTGCGGGCCGGGCTCTTCGAGGTCAGTGTCACCCCAGTGTCACCCCAGTGCCACCCCAGTGTCACCAGTGTCACCCCAGTGTCACCTGTGCCACCCCAGTGTCACCAGTGTCACCCCAGTGTCACCTGTGCCACCCCTGTCCCCGTTATTCCATCGTTATCCCGTTCCCAGTATCCCCAGTATCCCCAGTATCCCCGTTCCAGGCACTGCGGGCCGGGCTCTTCGAGGTCGGTGTCACCCCAGTGTCACCCCAGTGTCACCCCAGTGTCACCTGTGCCACCCCAGTGTCACCCCAGTGTCACCTGTGCCACCCCAGTGTCACCTGTGCCACCCCTGTCCCCGTTATTCCATCGTTATCCCGTTCCCAGTATCCCCAGTATCCCCATTCCAGTCCATTCCCAGTGCTCCCAGTGGCTCCTAGTGCCTTCCCAGTCCCTCCCAGTTCCTTCCAGTACACCCCAGTACCCCCAAAACCCCCTCCCAGTAACTCCCAGTCCCTCCCAGTGCCCCAAATCCCCCCCAAAACTCCCTCCCAGTAACTCCCAGTTTGTCCCAGTTGTCCCAGCACATGAAGCTGAAGCTCCAGTTCACGGCCAGTGTCACCAGTGCCCCCCCCGAGGCACGCCCAGTTTCCCGGAAGAGCAGTCCCAGTTCCCCGGCCGTGCGTGAACTGGTGGCCGGACTGGGACGCTCCCAGTCCTTCTCCCACCAGCAGCCGGCCCGGAGCCACCTGATGAGGTACTGGGAGCACTGGGAGGGACTGGGAGGGACTGGGAGGGGATTTGGGGGGAACTGGGAGGGACTGGGATGTGACAGAGCGACACTGGGGGTGACACGGGGCGGTGCCAGCGCTGCCTTGGGTGACACTGAGGTGACAACAGGTGTGACACAGGTGACACAGGGATGCTGTAGGTGACCCACAGGTGTGACCCAGGTGACACTGAGGTGACCCAGGTGTGACACAGGTGACACAGGGATGCTGTAGGTGACCCACAGGTGACACAGGTGTGACCCAGGTGACACTGAGGTGACCCAGGTGTGACACAGGTGACACTGAGGTGACCCAGGTGACACAGGGATGCTGTAGGTGACCCACAGGTGACACAGGTGTGACCCAGGTGACACACAGGTGACCCAGGTGTGACCCAGGTGACACTGAGGTGACTCAGGTTACACAGGGATGCTGTAGGTGACCCACAGGTGACCCAGGTGACCCACAGGTGACACAGGTGTGACACAGGTGCGACCCAGGTGACACTGAGGTGACCCAGGTTACACAGGGATGCTGTAGGTGACACACAGGTGACACAGGTGTGACCCAGGTGTGAGCCAGGTGCTGTCCCCAGGTCCGGCAGCGTGATGGAGCGCCGTGCCATCACCCTGGGGTGACACAGGTGACACACAGGTGTGACACTGAGGTGACACAGGTGTGAGCCAGGTGACACAGGGACGCTGTAGATGACACTCAGGTGACACAGGTGTGAGCCAGGTGACACACAGGTGACCCAGGTGTGACCCAGGTGTGAGCCAGGTGACACAGGGACGCTGTAGGTGACACACAGGTGACACAGGTGTGAGCCAGGTGACACAGGGACGCTGTAGGTGACACACAGGTGACACAGGTGTGAGCCAGGTGACACAGGGACGCTGTAGGTGACACACAGGTGACACAGGTGTGACCCAGGTGTGAGCCAGGTGTTGTCCCCAGGTCCGGCAGCGTGATGGAGCGCCGTGCCATCACCCTGGGGTGACACAGGTGACACACAGGTGTGACACTGAGGTGACACAGGTGTGACCCAGGTGACACAGGGACGCTGTAGATGACACACAGGTGACACAGGTGTGAGCCAGGTGACACACAGGTGACCCAGGTGTGACCCAGGTGTGAGCCAGGTGACACAGGGACGCTGTAGGTGACACACAGGTGACACAGGTGTGAGCCAGGTGACACAGGGACGCTGTAGATGACACTCAGGTGACCCAGGTGTGAGCCAGGTGACACAGGGACGCTGTAGATGACACTCAGGTGACACAGGTGTGAGCCAGGTGACACACAGGTGACCCAGGTGTGACCCAGGTGTGAGCCAGGTGACACAGGGACGCTGTAGGTGACACACAGGTGACCCAGGTGTGAGCCAGGTGACACAGGGACGCTGTAGGTGACACACAGGTGACCCAGGTGTGAGCCAGGTGACACAGGGACGCTGTAGGTGACACACAGGTGACACAGGTGTGAGCCAGGTGACACAGGGACGCTGTAGGTGACACACAGGTGACACAGGTGTGAGCCAGGTGACACAGGGACGCTGTAGGTGACACACAGGTGACACAGGTGTGAGCCAGGTGACACAGGGACGCTGTAGATGACACTCAGGTGACACAGGTGTGACCCAGGTGACACAGGGACGCTGTAGGTGACACACAGGTGACACAGGTGTGAGCCAGGTGACACAGGGACGCTGTAGATGACACTCAGGTGACACAGGTGTGACCCAGGTGACACAGGGACGCTGTAGGTGACACACAGGTGACACAGGTGTGAGCCAGGTGCTGTCCCCAGGTCCGGCAGCGTGATGGAGCGCCGTGCCATCACCCCCCCCGTGGGGTCCCCCGTGGGACGTCCCCTGTACCTGCCCGCAGGTGACAAAGCCGTGCTGGCCCTGGACAAGATCGCCAAGAGGGAGTGCAAGGTGCTGGTGGTGCCACCTGTCAAGTGACAGCTTGGGGACATCGCCGGGGTGGCACTGGGGACAGCACTGGGGGGACACTGGGGACAGCACTGGGGGGACACTGGGGACACTGGGGACAGCGTGGGGACATTGCCAAGGTGGCACTGGGACAGTGGGGACAGCTTGGGGACAGCACTGGGGACAGTGGGACCAGCACTGGGGGGACACTGGGGACACTGGGGACAGCACTGGGGTGGCACTGGGGTGGCACTGGGGACACTGGGGACAGCACTGGGGACAGCACTGGGGTGACACTGGGGACAGGGGGACAGTGGGGACAGGGCCACCCCCAGTGTCCCCAGAGCCACTTCCAGGACATTGGGGACAGGGACCAAGGGGACAGAGCCACCCCCCAGAGCCTTGGGGACAATGGGGACAATGGGGACAGTGCCATCGCCAAAGTGTCCCCAAAACCAGGTGACAGTGGGGGGAGGGGTCGCTACCACTGCCACGTGCCATTGGGGGGGAGGGACCTTGGGGACACTTTGGGGACACCTTGGGGACACGGCCTGGAGCCGTGCCCGTGTTTGGGGGTCGGGATTTTGGGGACATTTGGGGACATCGGGGAAGTGTCCCCGAGCCAAAGTTGGGGGGAGGGGAGGGGCCTGCAGTGCCACCCCCTGGGGTTGGGGACATTGGGGACAAGGGTGGCACCTCTGTCCCTGTTATTTATTGCCAATAAAGAGACCTGGATGTCACCTGGATGTCACCTGGATGTCACAAAGCACCAAAGCCACCCTCGGACGTCGTTTATTGTCCCCACTGGGGGGATTTGGGGACACTTTGGGGACAGCAGAAGGTGGCCGGGGACTGTGCCACCTCCTCTGGGGACATCTTGGGGACATTTTTCACACGGCCACCGGCTCCTGGACGTGGTGGTGGCGCTTGACCACGAAGAGTTTCTGTCCCGAGACGGTGACAAGGAGGGAGTGCTCGCCAAAAACCACTGGGGACAACGGGGACAGTGCCACCCTCCGTGTCCCCGAGGTCCCCAAGGCCACCCCTGGTGTCACCGGGGCCATCAGGGACAGGGGGACAATGGGGACAGGGCCACCCACAGAACCCTGGGGACAATTCTGCGTGGCCTTGGGGACATTTTGGGGACCCTGGGGACAATTCTGGGGACACCGGAGAGTTCAGAACCCCCTAAAATTCCCCCTGGGGGACACTTCAGTGACCTTGGGGACAATTCTGGGACATTTGGGGATATTTTGGGGACACTGGAGAGCTCCGATTTCCTGAAATCCCCCCTGGGATTGGGGACACTCTGGTGGCCCTGGGGACAATTTTGGGGACACTGGAGAACTCGGAACCCCCTAAAACCCACCCTGGGGGACAATTTTCGTGGCCTTGGGGACAATTTTGGTGCCACTTTGTGACCCTTCAGTGCCACCGGGTGACCTGGGGGACACTCTGGTGGCGCTGGGGACAATTTTGGGGACATCTGGGGACACTGGAGAGCTCTGAACCCCCTAAAATCCCTCCTGGGGGACACTTTGGGGACAATTTTGGTGCCACTTTGTGACCCTTCAGTGCCACCGGGTGACCTGGGGGACATTGGTGGCCCTGGGGACAATTTTGGGGACATCTGGGGACACTGGAGAGCTCGGAACCCCCTAAAATCCCTCCTGGGGGACACTTTGGGGACAATTTTGGTGCCACTTTGTGACCCTTCAGTGACACCGGGTGACCTGGGGGACACTCTGGTGGCGCTGGGGACAATTTTGGGGACATCTGGGGACAATTTTGGGGACATTTTGGGGCCCGTCCCTCACCCGAGAGGCGGCGGAAGGGCGGCTCGTGGCCACGGGGCAACCGTAGCCCCAGGGCTGTGGCCACCAGGCCCTGCAGGATGGTGGCCGTGTGCTCGTCGTTCTCCAGGTCCCCCGAGGACTGGGAAAAGGGGAAAAAATTTGGGATTCGGGGCAAACCCCTCCTCCTCCTCCTTTTTGGGAATTTTCAGGTGAAGATCCCGAAAAAAATCGGGAGAACCCAAAGGGTGGAGGGGTGGAAGGAGGGGAAGGGGGGAAAGAAAAAAATTCCCCCCTAAAAAAAAAAAAATCAGATGGAAACTTCCAAAACTGAGCTGAGAACCCCCCCCCCCCCAAAAAAAAAAAAACAAAACACCGAGGACCCCCCCCAAAAAAAAAAAAAAAATCCCCCCGAGGATGTTCCCCGAAAATTCCCTCAAATTTTTGGGAATTTTCACTCAAAAATCCCCCCCCCCCCCCCCCCCAAAAAAAACTGGGAGAGCCCAGGAGGGAAAAGATCCCAAAAAATGCCCCCCCCCCCCCCCCCCCCCAAAAAAAAAAAAATCACCCGGGAGCCCCCAATTTTTGGGACCCTCCCTCCAAATTTTGGGAATCTTCCCATGACCCCTCCCCCATTTTTTAGGGAACCCCTCCCCCCTCCATTTCCCTTCCCCTCCCCCCAGTTTTTAAGGACCCCCTTCCCCAAATTTTGGGTCCCTTCCCCAATTTTTTAGGGACCCCTCCCCAATTCTTGACGCCCCCTCCCAGTTTTCTGCTCCCTCCCCCCCCCCCCCCCTCTCTCAAATTTCGGGGACCCCTCCCCAGTTCCGCCCCCCCCTCACGGCCAGCACGGCGCCGTCGCTGATGACGAGGTACCCGGCCTGAGCCGGGACCCGCTCCAGGCCCTGCGTCAGCGCCGAGGTCTGCAACCAGTATGGACCAGTATAAACCAGTACGGACCAGTATCATCCCAGCAAACATCAGTAACACCCAGTGCCTCCCCCAGTATCCCCCAACACTTCGCCCAAGCACCCCCCCAATCCCTCCCAGTCAAACCGAGTCCCCCCCCCCCCCCCCGTCCCCCCCTCCCCAGTCCATCCCAGTATCTCCCAGTTCCTCATCCCAGTTCTCACCATAGCGACGCTCCCGCTTCTCTTCCGGTCACGTGATCCAGCCTCAGTGCCCGCCCCGACTTCTCATTGGTTTAGAATTTGTTCGTCACCGATAGGCTCACTAATCAGAGCCCGCTCCGGGATCACGTGTTCAGAGGCGTGACGAACTCTATGGTTCGGCGGACCGGAAGTGACGCTCAATCATCCGGCGAGCGCCTCGTTGGTTCCGCCCCCCTCCCGCCATGGAACCGGAAGTCCCGCTCATCCCTCCACCGCTTTTCTCTATGGTTTCCCCCCCCCCCAGACGCTCAGTCCTCCAGGCTCCGTCTCTATCGTCCCTCAGTCCTCCACCTCTCCCCCTACCGGCGCCGCGCGCTCCCAAAATGCCGAAATTTGGACAAAACTCCCCAGAAGAACTTTAAAAAAATTGGAAATCACCCCGGGACGGCGCCCCCTCCACCGGCTCCGGGCAGCTCCTTCCACACAGCTGAGCGATCCCACGATGACCACAATCCCACAGCTGATCGCTCCCGCGGTAGCCACGACCGTTCCCATGGTAGCCACCCCCACCCCCACCCAAACAGCCCCACCAGCGGCCCGACCCCTGATTCCAGCGGCCGTCACCTCCCCCCCCCCCCCCCCCCCAGGTGACCCCAGCCATGGTAGCCACGACCATTCCAATGGTGGCCACGCCCGCCCCCACCAGTGGCCAAAGCCCTGAGTCCCAGTGGCCACCATGGTGCTCCCCCCGAGGCCAGCGCGGAGCCGGGTGCGGTAGCCAAGGAAGGATCCGGGGTTTATTCGCTGCGGTTAAACAAGTGCCCGAGCCCGGGGGGGGGGAGGGGAGAGGGGGGAGGGGACACCCCCGAGGTGGGGGAGGGGAGAGGAGGAACCCCTCCCCTCCCCCTCCCTCCCTCCCCCGCCCCGCCCCACCCGGGATAAATTCATATTTATATAATTTCATATTTATAATCGCAGTGGTCCTCACCACCCCCCCCCAACCCGCCCCGCCCCCCACCCCCAAAAAAAAAAAAAAAAAAAAAGTCCACCCCCAACCCGGGGGCGCTGCCCCTCCCCCAGCCCCCCCGCTTTTGTTTTTTTCTTTTTTTTTTTTTTTTTTTTGGGGGGGGGGGGGTGTTGGGGGGGGTGTGAAATTCTGGCAATTGGGGGGGGTGGGGGGAGGGGGGGGAGGGGTCGTGGGGGGCCCCTCCCTCCACCCCCAGGGCCCCCCCCCCCCCCTCAGTCGTCGATGCAGATCACCTCCCCCCCCCTCGGCTCCTTCTTCTCCAGCGCTTCGGCCTCGCGCTCCCGTTTCACCAGCACCGGGGGCCCGTTGGCTGCTGGGGAGGGGGCCACGGGGGGAGGGGGGGTCAGAGACCCCCAGGGACCCCCATCCATGGGAACCCCACCAAGAGACCCCCCCCAGGGACCCCCACCCGTGGGAACCCCCCGAGAGAACCCCCAGGGACCCCCACCCGTGGGAACCCTCCCAAAATCCCCCCCCAGGGACCCCCACCCGTGGGAACCCCCCCAAGAGACCCCCCCAGGGACCCCCACCCGTGGGAACCCTCCCAAAATCCCCTCCCCAGGGACCCCCACCCGTGGGAACCCCCCAAATTCCCCCCCCAGGGACCCCCACCCGTGGGAACCCCCCAAATTCCCCCCACAGGGACCCCCACCCGTGGGAACCCCCCAAATTCCCCCCACAGGGACCCCCACCCATGGGAACCCCCCAAATTCCCCCCCCAGGGACCCCCACCCGTGGGAAACCCCCAAAACCCCCCACCCCAGGGACCCCCACCCGTGGGAAACCCCCAAAACCCCCCCAGGGATCCCCCAAAAATTCCCCCGTGACACCCCCAGGGACCCCAGACCCCCACCCAAAGAGCAGAGCACCCCCCCCCCAATATCCCCAAATTTGTGGACCCCCCTCCCCCCCCACCCCCAATTCTCCATTTTTAGGATCCCCCCCCCCCCCCCCATGAATGTCCCCGTTTTTGGGGACCCTACCCCTCCACGTCCCCCAGATTTTGGGGACCCCCTCACCGGAGATGAAGGAGCCTGGTGGCATCTGGCTGTAGTTGGCCCCCCCGGGGGGGGGGAGGGCTCCGGCCGGGGGGGTCCCAAAGGTGCCCCCGTAACTCGGGGGGGTGGCGTAGGGCCCCGGCGGGAAAGTCTGGGGACAAAAGGGGACACGGATGTCACCTTGTCACCTCCCACTGCCACCACGGACACCCCCGGGTGTCCCCATGTGTCCCCCAGGGGTGACCCCGAGGTGTCCCCAGGGGTGTCCCCAAGATGACCCCAAGGTGTCCCCAAGGTGTCCCCAAGGTGTCCCCAGGGTGGTGGGAGGACATCCCCAAGGTCATGAGGGACATTCTCGAGGTTGTGAAGGATGTCCCAGTGGTGGCAAGGGACATCTCCAGGTCAGGGTGACAATGTCCCCATGTCCCCTGGCCAGGGTGACAATGAAAATGACAATGTCCCCATGACAGTGACAATGACAATGCGCCCGTGACAATGACAGTGACAATGTCACACGTGGCAGGTGGCTCTCGGTGCTCTTCCTGGCCAGGTGGCTCAGGACACCATGACAATGACAATGTGACAATGACAATGTCCCCATGACAATGACAATGACAATGACAAGGTGACAATGACAGGGACAAGGTGACAATGTGACTTACGGGTGGCTCTCGGTGCCCTTGCTGGCCAGGATGCCATGATGGCAATGTCCCCGTGACAGTGACAATGACAATGACAATGTCCCAGTGACAATGACAAGGTGACAGTGGTGACAGTGACAGTGACACGGTGACAGTGACAAGGTGACAGGGACAAGGTGACAATGACAAGGTGACAGTGACAGTGGTGACAGTGACGGGGTGACTCACGGGCGGCGGGTGGCTCTCGGTGCCCTTGCTGGCCAGGATGCCATGATGGCAATGTCCCCGTGACAGTGACAATGACACGGTGACAATGACACGGTGACAATGACAAGGTGACAGTGACAGTGGTGACAGTGACGGGGTGACTCACGGGCGGCGGGTGGCTCTCGGTGCCCTTGCTGGCCAGGATGCCATGATGGCAATGTCCCCGTGACGGTGACAATGACAAGGTGACAGTGACAGTGGTGACAGTGACAAGGTGACAGTGACAGGGTGACAGTGGTGACAGTGACAGGGTGACTCACGGGCGGCGGGTGGCTCTCGGTGCCCTTGCTGGCCAGCCGGCTCAGGATGCTGCGCTCGGACATCTGCAGGCGGGCGGCGATGGGCGGGATGCGGGACAGCGTGGCCGGCAGGCGCGTCACGTCGGCCTTCATGTCGCTGAGCAGCTCCTCCAGCTGGTTCAGCACTGCCGCGGGGCCGGGGGCGACACGGAGAGAGAAAAACAGGGGCGGGGGGGCGCCCGTCAGCGCCGGGGGACCGTCCCGCACCTGCTCGGAGGTTACTCGCGGGTTACTCGCGGGTTACTCGCGGGTTACTCGCGGGTTACTCGGAGGTTGGTGGCGGGGCGCGGGTGGGAGATACTCACGTGAGAGAAGGGGGTGGGGAGAGGGAGGGGATGGGAGTTACTCGGGGGATGCTCAGAGCTTACTCGGGGGTGCGGGGGAGGGGGGGCATGCTCGGGGGGAGGGGCTTTGAGTAGGCTGGGAGTGCTCAGGGTTTGCTCCTGAGTTACTCAGGGTTTAATCCTGACTTACTCAGGGTTTACTCCTGGCTTACTCAGGGTTTACTCCTGAGTTACTCGGGGTTTAATCCTGGCTTACTCAGGGTTTACTCCTGAGTTACTCAGGGTTTAATCCTGACTTACTCAGGGTTTACTCCTGGCTTACTCAGGGTTTACTCCTGAGTTACTCAGGGTTTAATCCTGACTTACTCGGGGTTTACTCCTGGCTTACTCAGGGTTTACGCCTGACTTACTCAGGGTTTACTCCTGACTTACTCCAGGTGTGCCTCGCCCACCTGCGCTCTTTACTCAGAATATCTCCAGGTACTCCAGAGATACTCCAGGGTTATTCTTTATGCTCTGAGGATACTCCTCGGCTGCCCCAGAGATACTCCAGGGTTACTCTGTGCCTACTCCATGGCTACTCCTTGGACACGCCAGAGGTAACTCCGGGTGTTCTCTGCCCTTACTCTGGGTCTGCTCTGGAGTTACTCCAGACTTACTCCCTGTATAATGACTGGAGGCACCGGGGCTACTCTGGGTTTACTCCTCAGATACTCCAGGTTTGCCCCTTGGCCGCACTAAAGCTACTCCTGGGTTACACCAGGGATACTCCACAGCCATACCGGAGCTACTCAGGGCATCCTCATCCTTTACTCCAGGGTTACTCCTGCTGTGGGCCCCAAGGCCTCTGATACTCCTTGCTTACTCTGGGGATACTCCTGGCTTTAAACACACTGGGGATACTCTGGGTTTACTCAGCTCATCCCTCTCGAGCGCTCCGGGCTTTACTCATTAATTACACCAGAGATACTCCGGGCTTACACCGGGGTGCTCTGTGCTACTCCAGCCTTACTCCAGCCTTACTCCCGGCATGCACCGCGTTCATACTCCGGGGATACTCCGCAAAGAACACCCCCGGCCGAGGAAGGAGGGAGGGGAGGAAGGAGGATCGAGACGTAAACTACTCCAGAGATACACACAGGACAGGCACGAGGGACATTACTCCAGCTTTACACCACATTTACTCAGCAGAGCCCCCCCAAGCGCCAAGCCAAAACCCGCAAACCCCTCAGCACGCTCCCTCCTTACTCCCACTTTACTATCACCTTACTACGACTTCACTGTGATTTTCCGACTCTACTCTGACCTTACCATGACTTTATTACAGCTTTACTACGACCTTACCATGACTTTACTATGACTTTACTCTGACCGTACTCCGACTACGACTTTACTGACTTTACTCCAACCTTACTCCGACTTCACCACGGCCTTGCTGTGACTTTATGTCGGCTTTACTACAACTTTACTCTGGCTTTACTCTGACTTTACTGCTACTTCACCTTTACTCCGACCTTAATTCGACTTTACCCCAACCTTAGTACAACTTCACGCCGACTTTACCATGACCTTACTACAACTTCACTATGACTTCACTCCGACCTTACTACTACTTTACTCTCGCTTTACTGCTACTTTACTCTGACCTTACTTTGACTTTACTCCAACCTTATTATGACTTTACTATGACCTTATGACACCTTTGCTCTGCGTTCACTCCAACTTTACTCTGACTTTAACGCCGACCTTACTGCTACTTTCCTTCAACCTTATTATGGCTTTACTATGACTTTACTCCAACCTTAATACGACTTTACTCCAACTTTACTCTGACCTTAATTCGACATTATCCCAACCACATTACGACCTTACGCCTACTTCACTCCGACTTTACCATGACCTTACTCTGACCTTACTCCAACTTTACTCTGACTTCACTCCAATTTTGCTCTGTCTTTACTACGACCTTAATTCGACTTTACCCCGACCTCATTACAAACTTATGCCGACTTCACCACAACTTTACCATGACCTTACTCTGAACTTACCAAGACCTTACTCCCACTTTACTCCGACCTTAGTTCGACTTTACCCCAACCTTATTACAGCCTTAGGCCGACTTCACTCCGACTTCACCATGACCTTACTACAACCTTACTCTGACTTTACTATGACTTTACTGCAATTTTACTACAACCTTACTCCGACTTTACCACGACTTTACTACAACTTTACTACAATCTTACTCCGACTTTACTATGACTTTACTCCAACTTTACTCCGACTTTACTACAACCTTACTCCAACTTTACTCTCACTTTACAACAACTTTACTACAACTTTACTCCAACTTTACACCAACCCCTCCCTTCCCCCCCCCCCAAAAAAAAAAAAAGAAAAAAAAAGAAACCCAAGCCAACGCCCGTTCCCAACGAGGCCCCGCTCCCCGTCCTCCCCCGGAGCAGCGCGCGCGCGGAGCAAGGACACACCGGGAGGCGGCGGTTGGGAGCAGAACCCCTCTTTAATGGTTGCCAGCACGCGTACAGAAGGCGCGAGGAGCTACACGGGGCGTCCGCGCCGGGCGCGCCGGCCCTGCCGCCTCTTACCCTTGTGCAGCACGGCGTTGGCCGGCTTGTTGCCCGCCAGCGACTCCTTGGACAAGTGCTGGTGGCTCTCGGCCAGGCACTCGACCTCGGCGAAGCGCGTGTTCAGGGCCATGGCGGGGTGGCTGGGGTCCTGCGTCATGTTCAGGTAGGCGGCGCGGCGCAGTTGTTCTTCGATCACCAGAGCTTGTTCCAGGAGCTGCGAGAGGGGAGGGAGGAGGGGAAGGGGTTAATGGAGGAGGGGGGTTTGGGGGGTTGGGGGTTCAGGAGGGGGTTTGGGGTTATTAGAGGAGGGGGTTGGGTTATTTGGGGAGGGGGTTGGGTTATTTGGGGAGGGGGTTGGGGTTATTTGGGGAGGGGGTTTGGGGTTATTTGGGGAGGGGGTTGGGGTTATTTGGGGAGGGGGTTTGGGGTTATTTGGGGAGGGTGGTTGGGGTTATTTGGGGAGGGGGTTGGGGTTATTAGAGGAGGGGGTTGGGGTTATTTGGGGAGGGGGTTTGGGGTTATTTGGGGAGGGGTTTGGGGTTATTTGGGGAGGGGGTTTGGGGTTATTAGAGGAGGGGTTGGGGTTATTTGGGGAGGGGTTTGGGGTTATTTGGGGAGGGGGTTGGGGTTATTTGGGGAGGGGGTTGGGGGGTTTGGTGACAGCTGGAGGGTGCAGGTGTTGTCGGGTGCAGCCCTGACCTCACCCCACACCTGGAACCCCCACCCAGGTGCTCGAGCACCCTTGGCCCCCTCCCCGCTCATCCCAACCCCTGGTGCCACCCTCACTGTCACCCTGGCTGTCACCCTCGTGCCACCCCTGGCTGTCACCCGCTGCCACCGCGGGCGCTGACCTTGAAGCGTCGCGCCAGGAATTTGTTCTTCATCTCCAGGAAATTCCCTTTGGAGGCCTCGCCCTTGAAGGGTTCGTTGATGACCCCGAAGGCGCCGTCGTTCTGGATGTCGGTCCAGCGCGCGTAGCCGTGGCTGAGGGCTAAGGACTGTCACTGTCACCGTGTGACACTGTCACCGTGTCACTGTGTCGTGTCACCGTGTCACCATGTCACTGTTTCACCATGTCACTGTCACCGTGTAACACTTCTACTGTGTCAGTGTGTCGTTGTCACCATGTCACTATGTCACTGTGTCACCATGTGACACTGTCACTGTGTCACCATGTCACTGTGTGACACTCACCTTGTCACCGTGTCACCTTGTGACACTGTCACCGTGTGACACTGTTACCATGTCACTGTGTCACCGTGTGACAGTCACCATGTCACCGCGTCACTGTCACCATATCACCGTGTGACACTGTCACCGTGTCACCATGTCACCGTGTGACACCGTCACCGTGTCACTGTGTCACCGTGTGACAGTCACCATGTCACCATGTCACTGTGTCACCATATCACCGTGTGACACTGTCACCGTGTCACTGTGTCACCGTGCAACAGTCACTGTGTCACCGCGTCACTGTGTCACCATATCACTGTGTGACACTGTCACCGTGTCACTGTGTCACCATGCGACAGTCACTGTGTCACCGCGTCACTGTGTCACCATATCACCGTGTGACAGTCACCGTGTCACTATGTCACCGTGTGACACTGTTACCATGTCACTGTGTCACCTTGTGACGCTGTCACCGTGTCACTGTGTCACTGTGTGACGCTGTCACCGTGTCACTGTGTCACCGTGTCACCATATCACCGTGTGACACTGCCACCATGTGACACTGTCACCGTGTCACCGTGTCACCGTGTCATCATGTCACCCTGTCCCCAGCATCCCCCACATCCAGTGCGTAGCCGTGGCTGCGAGCTAAGGACTGTCACCGTGTCAGTGTCACCATGTCACTGTGTCACAATGTCACCATGTGACACTGTCACCGTGTCACCACATCGCCCCGTCCCCAACATCCCCCACATCCACACACCAAGCATGGATGCCACCCTGTCCTCGCTGTCACCCTGTCCTCACTGTCACCCTCACCGTGTCACCCTCACCGTGTCACCCTCACCGTGTCACCCTCTCCTCTCCAGTCCAGGGAGGTCAACAACCCCCAGCATGTGATGGGGACACCCCAAATCCCCCTGGGAACACCCCAAATCCCCCCGGGGACACCCCAAATCCCCCCAGGGACACCCCAAATCCCTAAAGGGACACCCCAAATCCCCCCAGGGACCCCCAGAATTCCCCCAAGGATACAGCACGATCCCAGCCAGCAGCCAGGTGCCAGTGTCACCCTCACCGTGTCACCGTCCCCAGCCCCATGGGAACACCCCAAAGCCCCACGGGAACACCCCAAATCCCTAAAGGGACACCCCAAAGCCCCCCGGGGACCCCCAGAATTCCCCCAAGGATACAGCACGATCCCAGCCAGCAGCCAGTAGTCGTGGCGCCGGTGCCAGATCTCGTTGAGCTTCCCCGAGGAGATGGCGGCGCGCTCCTCGTTCTGCCAGAGCGTGTGCAGCTCTGGGGAGGGGGAAGAGGGTCAGGGGGGACCCCCCCGTGTCACTCCAGTGTCCCCCCAGTGTCTCCCAGTATGCCCCAGTATCTCCCAGTGTCCCTCGGTGTCTCTCCAGTGTCCTCCCAGTGTCTCCCAGTATGCCCCAGTATCTCCCAGTGTCCCTCGGTGTCTCTCCAGTGTCCTCCCAGTGTCTCCCAGTATGCCCCAGTATCTCCCAGTGTCCCTCGGTGTCCTCCGGTATCCCCCAATGCCCCCCTGGTGTCCCCCTGGTATCCCCCAGTGTCTCCCAGTGTCCCCCAGTGTCACCCAGTACCTCCCAGTAACCCCAGTAACTCCCAGTATCTCGGTATCCCCCAGTGTCCTCCACTGTCCCCCAGTATCCCCCAGTGTCCCCTGATGTCTCTCAGTGTCCCCCCAGTATCCCCCAGTACCTCCCAGTATCCCCAGTAACCCCCAGTCTCCCCAAGTACCTCCCAGTATCCCCCCAGTGCCACCCTGGTGTCCCCCAGTATCTTTCAGTACCCCCAGTCCCTCCCAGTATCCCCAGTCTCACCAGTAAAGCCCCCGTCGGCGATGTTGAACATGAACCGCGGTTTCTCCCAGTCCCTCCCAGTATCCCCAGTCCCTCCCAGTATCCCCAGTCTCACCAGTAAAGCCCCCGTCGGCGATGTTGAACATGAACCGTGGTTTCTCCCAGTCCCTCCCCAGTACCCCCAGTCCCTCCCAGTATCCCCAGTCTCACCAGTAAAGCCCCCGTCGGCGATGTTGAACATGAACCGCGGTTTCTCCCAGTCCCTCCCCAGTATCCCCAGTCCCTCCCAGTATCCCCAGTCTCACCAGTAAAGCCCCCGTCGGCGATGTTGAACATGAACCGCGGTTTCTCCCAGTCCCTCCCCAGTATCCCCAGTCCCTCCCAGTATCCCCAGTCTCACCAGTAAAGCCCCCGTCGGCGATGTTGAACATGAACCGCGGTTTCTCCCAGTCCCTCCCAGTATCCCCAGTCCCTCCCAGTATCCCCAGTCTCACCAGTAAAGCCCCCGTCGGCGATGTTGAACATGAACCGTGGTTTCTCCCAGTCCCTCCCCAGTACCCCCAGTCCCTCCCAGTATCCCCAGTCTCACCAGTAAAGCCCCCGTCGGCGATGTTGAACATGAACCGCGGTTTCTCCCAGTCCCTCCCCAGTATCCCCAGTCCCTCCCAGTATCCCCAGTCTCACCAGTAAAGCCCCCGTCGGCGATGTTGAACATGAACCGCGGTTTCTCCCAGTCCCTCCCAGTATCCCCAGTCCCTCCCAGTATCCCCAGTCTCACCAGTAAAGCCCCCGTCGGCGATGTTGAACATGAACCGCGGTTTCTCCCAGTCCCTCCCCAGTATCCCCAGTCCCTCCCAGTATCCCCAGTCTCACCAGTAAAGCCCCCATCGGCGATGTTGAACATGAACCGCGGTTTCTCCCAGTCCCTCCCCAGTACCCCCAGTCCCTCCCAGTATCCCCAGTCTCACCAGTAAAGCCCCCGTCGGCGATGTTGAACATGAACCGCAGTTTCTCCCAGTCCCTCCCAGTATCCCCAGTCCCTCCCAGTATCCCCAGTCTCACCAGTAAAGCCCCCGTCGGCGATGTTGAACATGAACCGCGGTTTCTCCCAGTCCCTCCCAGTATCCCCAGTCCCTCCCAGTATCCCCAGTCTCACCAGTAAAGCCCCCGTCGGCGATGTTGAACATGAACCGCGGTTTCTCGGCTCTCTCGTCCCGGCGCCCGTTGGGTCGAGGGTCCGGCCTGGGAGGATCCTTCTCTGTCTTTGTGTCCTCTGGGGGGGGGGACAGGGACGTGTTTGAGACCCCCAAAACACCCCCAAATCACCCCAAAACCCCCCCCGGAACACCCCCAGCCACCCCAAAACACCCCCAAATCACCCCAAAACCCCCCCCGGAACACCCCCAGCCACCCCAAAACACCCCAAACAATCCCAGCCCACCCTAAACACCCCCAGAACAGCCCCAGTCCCCCCAAAAAAACCCCAAAACACCCCTAGCCACCCCAAAACCACCCCAAAACACCCCCAGCCACCCCAAAACACCCCCAAATCACCCCAAAACCCCCCCCGGAACACCCCCAGCCACCCCAAACCACCCCAAACAATCCCAGCCCACCCTAAAACACCTCCAGCTCACCCCAAACACCCCCAGAACAGCTCCAGTCCCCCCCAAAAAAACCCAGAACACCTCCAGCCCACCCCAAATCAACCCCACACACCCCAAGCCACCCCAAAACCACCCCAAAACACCCCAAATATCCCGAGAACCCCAAACAGCCCAAAACCCCAAAACCACCCCAAAACACCCCAAAACACCTCCAGCCCCCCCAAAACACCCCCAAATCACCCTAAACACCCTCAGAACACCCCCAGCCACCATCAATCACCACCAGCACCCCAAAACACCCCCAGCCCCTTCAAAATACCCCAAACCACCCCAAAACAACCCCAAGCCCCCCTTTCTATTGAGCCCCACCCACCCAGATTAAGCCACGCCCTTTTCATTAAGCCCCGCCCCCAGCACCTCTTTTGGGGTCGGGGTCCCCCGGGCGCTCCTTGGGTTCCTCCTCCGGGGTTTTCTCGTCCCCTTTGTCCCCCCCCGGGCCCTTCTCGGCCTCGGCACCTGCAGGGGGGATGTGGGGGTCAGGGATTTGGGGTTTTTGGGATTTGGGGTTTTTGGGATTTGGGGTTTTCCAGGATTTGGGGTTTTTCAGGATTTGGGGTTTCCCAGAGTTTGGGTTTTCCAGGATTTCGGGTTTCTGGGATTTAGGGTTTTTCAGGGTTTGGGGTTTCTGGGATTTTGGGTTTTCCAGGAGTTGGGGTTTCTGGGATTTAGGGTTCCCATGATTTGAGGTTCCCAGGATTTCAGGTTCCTGGGATCTGGGAATTCTGGGATTTTGGGTTCTCGGGATTTGGGGTTTCTGGGATTTTGGGTCCCCAGGATTTCAGGTTCCTGGGATTTGGGAATTCTGGGATTTTGGGTTCCCACGATTTGGGGTTTCTGGGATTTTGGGTTTCTGGGATTTTGGGTTCCCGGGATTTTGGGTTCCCAGGATTTCAGGTTCCTGGGATTTGGGAATTCTGGGATTTTGGGTTCCCAGGATTTGGGGTTTCTGGGATTTTGGGTTTCTGGGATTTTGGGTTCCCAGGATTTCAGGTTCCCGGGATTTGGGAATTCTGGGATTTTGGGTTCCCAGGATTTGGGGTTTCTGGGATTTTGGGTTTCTGGGATTTCAGGTTCCCAGGATTTCAGGTTCCCAGGATTTGGGAATTCTGGGATTTCAGGTTCCCGGGATTTCGGGTTTCCAGGATTTGGGAATTCTGGGATTTCAGGTTCCCAGGATTTCACGTTCCTGGGATCTGGGAATTCTGGGATTTTGGGTTCCCAGGATTTGGGGTTTCTGGGATTTTGGGTTCCTGGGATTTCGGGGGGGGTCTCACCTGGCCGCTCCTCACGGGCCAAGGTCCCTTCGGCCTCGGGGTCTCTGTGTCCGGACCCCTCATCCTCGTCCCCCTTGCGGGGCCCCTCGGCCTCGCTGCCATCACCTGGGGACGGTGGCACCTCGGGGACAGGAGGCTGAGGGGACAAGGAGGGGGTGTCACCCTCGGTGTGACATCGTGACATCACCCCAACTCTGAGGGGGACAGGGCTGGGGACAGGGACAGGGATGGAGGGTGAGGACAGAGGGGACAGGGACAGGGCTGGGGACAGGGACATGGGGACAGGGACAGGGATGGAGGGTGAGGACAGAGGGGACAGGGACAGGGCTGGGGACAGGGACATGGGGACAGGGACATGGGGACAGGGACAGGGATGGAGGGTGAGGACAGAGGGGACAGGGACAGGGACATGGGGACAGGGACATGGGGACAGGGACATGGGGACAGGGACAGGGATGGAGGGTGAGGACAGAGGGGACAGGGACAGGGACATGGGGACAGGGACAGGGATGGAGGGTGAGGACAGAGGGGACAGGGACAGGGCTGGGGACCGGGACATGGGGACAGGGACATGGGGACAGGGACAGGGCTGGGGACAATGAGGGCACAGCTGGTGACAAGGACGAGGACAGGGTTGGCGACAGAACTGGGGACAGGGACAAAGTTAAGGACAAGATTGGGGACAGAGTTGGGGACAGGGACAGGGTGGGGACAGGACTGGGGACAGAGAGGAGACAGCAGGGGACAGGGAGGGGACAGGGATGGGATGGAATTGGGGACAAGGAGAACACTGGGGACTGGGAACGGGATGTGCTGGGGACAGGGGTGGGGACAGGGGTGGGGACAGTTGTGTCACTCACATCTGTCTCCATCTTCTCAGGACCTTTGGGCTCCTTCTCGTCCCTGGTGTCACCTTCGTCCCTGTCCGGGGGTGGCCCTGGCCCGTCCCCGCGCTCGCTGGGTGCCGGTGTGGCTGGGGACAGGGGACATCAGGACATCTGTCCCCATCCTGTCCCCATGTCCCCTGGGTGTCCCTCTCCTGTCCCCCTGGATCCCCCCCAATCCCTCTGTCCCCTTGTCCCCATCCCATGTCACTGTGTCCCCAACGTCACTGTCCCCTCCTGTCCTCACGTCCTGCCCTCCATCCTGTCCCTGTCCCCATTCCCATCCCATGTGCCCTGCATGTCCCCTTGTCCCCATCCATGTCCCCAGGCCTGTCCCGATCCATATCCTCACATCCCCAGCCCTGTCCCCATTCCCATCCCCCGTCCCCCACGTGTCCCCATCCGTATCCCCATGTCCCCATTCCCATTCCATGTCCCCCACATGTCCCCAGCCCTGACCCCATCCGTGTCCCCATGTCCCCATCCCTGTCCCCATCCCTGTCCCCATTCCCATCCCACGTCCCCCCATGTCCCCCACGTGTCCCCATCCCTGTCCCCATCCGTGTCCCCATGTCCCCATTCCCATCCCATGTCCCCATCCCTGTCCCCATTCCCATCCCATGTCCCCCACATGTCCCCAGCCCTGTCCCCATCCGTGTCCCCATGTCCCCATTCCCATCCCACGTCCCCCACGTGTCCCCATCCCTGACCCCATCCCTGTCCCCATTTGTGTCCCCATGTCCCCATTCCCATCCCATGTCCCCCACATGTCCCCAGCCCTGACCCCATCCGTGTCCCCATGTCCCCATTCCCATCCCATGTCCCCCATGTATCCCCATCCCTGTCCCCATCCCTGTCCCCATCCCTGTCCCCATGTCCCCATCCCTGTCCCAATTCCCATCCCGTGTCCCCCACGTGTCCCCATCCCTGTCCCCATCCGTGTCCCCATGTCCCCATTCCCATCCCATGTCCCCATCCCTGTCCCAATTCCCATCCCGTGTCCCCCACGTGTCCCCATCCCTGTCCCCATCCGTGTCCCCATGTCCCCATTCCCATCCCATGTCCCCCATGTATCCCCATCCCTGTCCCCATCCCTGTCCCAATTCCCATCCCACGTCCCCCACGTGTCCCCATCCTTGTCCCCATCCCTGTCCCCATTTGTGTCCCCATGTCCCCAGCCCCGTCCCCACGTCCCCACCCGTGTCCCCCGGGTGTCCCCGTGTCCGGTACCGGGTGTGGGGGGCTCTGGGCTGGGGGGGCCGCTCTGCTCGGGGCTGGGGGGTCCGGTCTTGGCGGGGGAGGAGGCGCGGGACGAGCGCTTGGAGTCAGCGCTGGGCTCCGGGGCCAGCTCGGGCAGGGACCAGCGCCCGTTGATGTGCTCGAACTCCTGCACCTGGGCAGGGGGAAAAGGGGGTCAGGGAACCCCAAAAACCCACCCCCAAAACCACAAAAACCTTCCTGGGAGCCCCAAAACCCCCAAATTCCCCCCACAGCTCGGGCAGGGACCAGCGCCCGTTGATGTGCTCCAACTCCAGGGACACACTCCAGGTGTTCAGGACTTCCCCAGGTGTGTCCCCAGGTGCGTCCCAAGGTGCTCAGGGTGTCCCCAGGGGTGTTCCTGGCTGTCCCCAGGTGTTCCTGGCTGTCCCCAGGTGTTCAGGCTGTCCCCTGATGTGTCCCCTGATGTGCCCCCAGGTGTTCCTGGCTGTCCCCAGGTGTGTTCCTGGCTGTCCCCAGGTGTGTCCCAAGGTGCTCAGGGTGTCCCCAGGTGTGTCCCCAGGTGTTCAGGCTGTCCCCAGGTGCTCAGGCTGTCCCCTGATGTGTCCCCAGGTGTCCCCTGATGTTTCCCCAGGTGCTCAGGCTCTCCCCAGGTGTGTCCCCAGGTGCTCAGCCTGTCCCCAGGTGTCCCCTGATGTGTCCCCAGGTGCTCAGGCTCTCCTCAGGTGTGTCCCCAGGTGCTCAGCCTGTCCCCAGGTGTCCCCTGATGTGTCCCCAGGTGCTCAGGTTGTCCCAGGTGTGTCCCCAGGTGTCCCCCCCAGGTGTGCAGGTACCTTTTTCTTGACGAGGGACATGACTCCGATGCGGGTCAGCACCTGCTGCCGGGACAGCCCCTCCCGGGGGACGCCGTCCGCGAACGTCTCGGAGCCGTCGGCGCCCGGCTCGCACAGGTGACGCATGAACAGGGACACGTAGGCCCTGGGGACAGCGCTCAGGGCCACCACCCGCTGCCAGGGCCACCACCCGCTGCCACCAGACTGCCCCGGGGTCACTGCCACCACCCCCTGCCACTGCCAATACCCGCTGGCGCTGCCACCGTCCGCTGCCACCACCATGCCTCAGTGTCACTGTCACCACCCTGCCAGGGCCACCAAACTGCCCTGAGGTCACTGTCACCACCCACTGCCACTGCCACCATCCTCTGTCACCACCCTGCCAGGGCCACCAAACTGCCCTGAGGTCACTGTCACCACCCACTGCCACTGCCACCATCCTCTGTCACCACCCTGCCAGGGCCACCAAACTGCCCTGAGGTCACTGTCACCGCCCACTGCCACTGCCACCATCCTGTGTCACCACCCTGCCAGGGCCACCAAACTGCCCTGAGGTCACTGTCACCACCCACTGCCACCACCTGCCGCCACTGTCACCGCCCTGCCGCAGGGTCACTGTCCCCACAGATCCTGTCCCTGGGGTCACTGTCCCCACTGTGCCTTGTCCCCATAGATCCTGTCCCCAGTGTCCTCAATGTCCCTGGGGTCACCAGTGTCCCTGGTGTCTCCCAGTGTCCTCAATGACCTCAATGTCCCCAGTGTCCCCAATCCGCCCCATGTCCCCAGTGTCCCCAGTGTCCCTAATCCACCCCATGTCCCCAGTGTCCCCGATGTCCTCAGTGTCCCCAATGTCCCCGATGTCCCCGATGTCCCCGCACCATCAGCCCGTCCCCTCGTCACGGCGCCCTTTGGGGCTGTGCCGGTCACGGCAGGGACCTGCCACCGCTCTGGCGTCCCCTGGGCCAGACCCGGCCCCCCGAGGGGACATGGGGACATCGGGGGTGGCTCTGTGTCGGGCTGAGGGGGACACGGCCTCGTCCGGTCCCCAGGAACACCGACAGTGACGGCGCTCGGCTGAGTAAGGGCTCATCATGTGGCACGGGGACATCGGGGACATCGGGGGACAAGGGACAACAAGGGGACACCAGGGGACACAGACATGGGGGGACACCAGGGGACACGGGGGGACACCAGGGGACACAGAAGGACATGGGACAATGGAGAACACATTGGGGACACACAGCAAGATGAGGGGACACGGGGACAAAAGGACAGAGAGCACATGGGGACACACAGGCACCTCACTAGTCTGCCACCACCTGTCCTCAGTGCCACCACCTGGTGTCAACCCTTGTCCCTGATACCTCTGCCTGTCCCTGATGCCACCACCTGTCCTTGATGCCACCAACTATCCTCGATGTCACCAGCTGTCCCTGATGCCACCAACTATCCTCGATGTCACCAGCTGTCTGCGACACCTGCACTCTCCTCAGTGCCACCACCCATCCCTGCTGTCCCCAGCTGTCCCCAGTGTTGCCAGCTGTCCCATGCCCGGTGTCCCCAGCTGTCCCCTCTGTCACCTACTTGAACTCCTTCTCCGTTTTCCCTCGCAGGTCCCTCACGAGCCACTGGGAGGTGAAGGCGTCCTGGGGGGGCATCCCCCAGCGCATGACGGCGTTGAGGAACGCCTTGCGCTGCCTCGTGTTGAACCCCAGCACCTGGGGGGACACAGGGGACAGTGGGGACATCGGGGACAGTGGGGACATCGGGGACAGTGGGGACACAGGGGACAGTGGGGACATCGGGGACACAGGGGACAGTGGGGACACAGGGGACAGTGGGGACACAGGGGACAGTGGGGACATCGGGGACACAGGGGACAGTGGGGACACAGGGGACAGTGGGGACATCGGGGACACAGGGGACAGTGGGGACATCGGGGACAGTGGGGACACAGGGGACATCGGGGACGTTTGGGACACAGGGGACATCGGGGACGTTTGGGACACTAGGGGGTCAGAGGGACATTGGGAACACACAGAGGACACACCTGGGACATTGGGGATGTTTGGGGCATTGGGGACATTGGGGTCCAGGTGTGGAGGGGTCACTCAGGTGTCCGAGCACCCCTTGACCCCTCCTGGAGATGACCCAGGTGACCTCGGGAGTGTCCCCAAGCCCCAGGGATGTCCCCAATCCCCTGAGTGTCCCCAGGGATGTCCCCAGGGATGTCCCCAATCCCCAGGGATGTCCCCAGTCCCCAGGGATGTCCCCAGGGATGTCCCCCAAATGCCATCAGTGTCCCCAGTCCCCAGGGATGTCCCCAGGGATGTCCCCACTCCCCAGGGATGTCCCCAGTCCCCATCAGTGTCCCCCAAATGCCATCAGTGTCCCCAGTCCCCAGGGATGTCCCCAGGAATGTCCCCAATCCCCAGGGATGTCCCCAGTCCCCATTAGTGTCCCCAAATGCCATCAGTGTCCCCAGTCCCCAGGGATGTCCCCAGGGATGTCCCCACTCCCCAGGGATGTCCCCAGTCCCCAGGGATGTCCCCAGGGATGTCCCCAGGGATGTCCCCAATCCCCAGGGATGTCCCCAGTGCCCAGGGATGTCCCCAGGGATGTCCCCAGTGCCCAGGGATGTCCCCAGATGCCACCAGTGTCCCCAGATGCCACCAGTGTCCCCTCACCTCGATGTTGCCGCCCACCCGGGCCAGCAGTGGGGGGAGGGGTTTGTCCTTCTCGTTCCGCAGCTGCCGCTTGGACTGACGTCGGCCTGGGGGGAGGGGAAGGGTCAGCACCCCCCCCTTTGGGCCACCTGACCCCCCTTTGGGCCACCTGAACCCCCTTTGGGACACCTGAACCCCTTTGGGACACCTGAATCCCCTTTGGGACACCTGAACCCCTTTGGGACACCTGACCCCCCTTTGGGACACCTGACCCCCTTTGGGACACCTGACCCCCCTTTGGGACACCTGAACCCCCTTTGGGCCACCTGACCCCCCTTTGGGCCACCTGAACCCCCTCTGGGCCACCTGACCCCCCTTTGGGACACCTGAACCCCCTTTGGGCCACCTGAACCCCCTTTGGGACACCTGAACCCCTTTGGGACACCTGAATCCCCTTTGGGCCACCTGAACCCCCTTTGGGCCACCTGACCCTCCTTTGGGACACCTGAACCCCCTTTGGGACACCTGAACCCCTTTGGGACACCTGACCCCCCTTTGGGACACCTGAACCCCCTCTGGGCCACCTGAACCCCCTTTGGGACACCTGACCCCCTTTGGGACACCTGACCCCCCTTTGGGACACCTGAACCCCCTTTGGGCCACCTGACCCCCCTTTGGGCCACCTGAACCCCCTCTGGGCCACCTGACCCCCCTTTGGGACACCTGAACCCCCTTTGGGCCACCTGAACCCCCTCTCTGGGCCACCTGAACCCCCTTTGGGCCACCTGAACCCCCTCTGGGCCACCTGAACCCCCTTTGGGACACCTGACCCTCCTTTGGGCCACCTGAACCCCCTTTGGGCCACCTGAACCCCTTTGGGCCACGTGACCCTCCCCAGGACGCACTGAGGTGACAGAGGAGACACACAGGTGACACACAAGTGACACAGGTGACACGCAGGTGACAGGTGGCACACAGGTGACACACACAGGTGTGACACAGGTGTCACTGAGATGACACACAGGTGCCACAGGTGACACTGAGGACACAGATGACACTGAGGTGACACACAGGTGACACACAGGTGACACTGAAGTGACACACAGCTGACACAGGTGCCACTCACCCTCTGGCCGCTCGTCGAAGTCTTCGTCCTCCTCCTCGGAGCCCACCGAGTACTCGGACTGGTTGTCTGGGGACAGGGACAGCGTTGGGGACACCGCGCCCCCAGCGTCTCCCAGTATGTCCCAGTCCCATCCCAGTCCATCCCAGTTCCATCCCAGTCCATCCCAGTCCCTCCCAGTCCCATCCCAGTCCCATCCCAGTCCCATCCCAGTCCCTCCCAGTGCCCACCTTGGTCCTCCTGGGCCGCGTCGTTGTAGTTGACCTGCTTGCGCACGCGCTTGCCCTTGCCCAGGTTTTATCCCAGTCCCATCCCAGTCCCTCCCAGTGTGTCCCAGTCCCTCCCAGTCCCATCCCAGTCCATCCCAGTCCCATCCCAGTCCCTCCCAGTGCCCACCTTGGTCCTCCTGGGCCGCGTCGTTGTAGTTGACCTGCTTGCGCACGCGCTTGCCCTTGCCCAGGTTTTATCCCAGTCCCATCCCAGTCCCTCCCAGTGTGTCCCAGTCCCTCCCAGTCCCATCCCAGTCCATCCCAGTCCCATCCCAGTCCCTCCCAGTGCCCACCTTGGTCCTCCTGGGCCGCGTCGTTGTAGTTGACCTGCTTGCGCACGCGCTTGCCCTTGCCCAGGTTTTATCCCAGTCCCATCCCAGTCCCTCCCAGTGTGTCCCAGTCCCTCCCAGTCCCATCCCAGTCCATCCCAGTCCCTCCCAGTGCCCACCTTGGTCCTCCTGGGCCGCGTCGTTGTAGTTGACCTGCTTGCGCACGCGCTTGCCTTTGCCCAGGTTTTATCCCAGTCCCATCCCAGTCCCTCCCAGTGTGTCCCAGTCCCTCCCAGTCCCATCCCAGTCCATCCCAGTCCCATCCCAGTCCCATCCCAGTCCATCCCAGTCCCTCCCAGTGCCCACCTTGGTCCTCCTGGGCCGCGTCGTTGTAGTTGACCTGCTTGCGCACGCGCTTGCCCTTGCCCAGGTTCCGGGCCAGGTCCTCCTGCTGCTGCTCGTAGTGGTGCCTCAGCAGCTTCTCCCAGTAGTCGGGGTCCACGTTCTCCTCCTGCTTGATGATCTCCCGCTCGATCTCCTCGATCTGTCGGACACACGGGGTCACCTGGGGTCACCTGGGGTCACCCGGGGTCACCCGGGGTCACCGGCGGCTCAGGGGTCAGCGTTGGGCACAGCGTCCCTGTCCTTGTTGTCTCCATCGTCATCATCATCATCATCATCATCCTCATCATCTCCATCTCCATCCTCATCTTCATCTCCACTGTCCCCATCCTCTCCAGGGTCCCCAACTCCATCATCCCATTGTCCCCATCCCAGTGACCCCATCCCTCTGTCCCCAGTGTCCCCATCCCACTGTCCCCAGACCCTCCACCTAGTCACCATCTCTCATCTCCAAGCCCCTCCAGGCTCCACCACTCCCACCATCCCCTGTCCCCAATGTCCCCCAAGTCCCCAATGTCCCCAGTATCCCAAATCCTCCCAATGTCCCCAATTCCCCCAATGTCCCCAATTCCCCCAATGTCCCCAATCCCCCAATGTCCCCAATCCCCCCGATTCCCCAAATGTCCCCAATCTCCCCAAACCCCCCAATGTCCCCAATCCCCCCAATGTCCTCAATCCCCCCAAAATGTCCCCAAATGTCCCCGGCCCACCTTGTCCTCCTCCCTGACGACATACTGGGCCACCTTGAAGGAGCTCAGGTACTCGTTCATGTTCTGCACGTCGGCGTCGTCGGTGGCGTCCTGGTTCCGGTCCAGCAGCCGAGCGATGGCCTCGTTGTCGTAGTGGATGACACTGCTGTCCTCCTCCTTGTTGTCCCCTGAGTGGGCACAGCCAGGGACACGTGGCTGGGACACGGTGGGACATGGTGGGACACACTGGGGCATGGCTGGGACACACTGGGACATGGTTGGGACACACTGGGACATGGTGGGACACACTGGGACATGGCTGGGACGTGGTGGGACACACTGGGACATGGTGGGACACACTGGGACATGGTGGGACACAGGTGGGACACACTGGGACATGGTGGGACACACTGGGGCATGGCTGGGACACACTGGAACATGGTGGGACACGCTGGAACATGCTGGGACACACTGGGACATGGCTGGGACGTGGTGGGATGCACTGGGACATGGTGGGACACACTTGGACATGGCTGGGACATGCTGGGACACACTGGGACATGGTTGGGACGCAGGTGGGACACACTGGGACATGGTTGGGACACACTGGGACATGGTGGGACACACTGGGACATGGCTGGGACATGGTGGGACACACTGGGACATGCTGGGACATGGCTGGGACACACTGGAACATGGTGGGACACACTTGGACACGGTTGGACATGGTGGGACACACTGGGACATGGCTGGGACACACTGGGACATGGTGGGACACAGGTGGGACACACTGGGACATGCTGGGACACACTGGGACATGGTGGGACACGCTGGAACATGGTGGGACACACTGGGACATGGCTGGGACACACTGGGACAAGGTGGGACACACTGGGACACGGTGGGACATGCTGGGACATACTGGGACACACTGGGACACGGTGGGACACGCTGGGACACACTGGGGCATGGCTGGGACACACTGGGACATGGCTGGGACACACTGGGACACGGTGGGACATGCTGGGACATACTGGGACACACTGGAACATGGTGGGACACACTGGGACACGGTTGGACATGCTGGGACATGGTGGGACACAGGTGGGACACACTGGGACATGGTGGGACACACTGGGACACGGTTGGACATGCTGGGACATGGTGGGACACAGGTGGGACACACTGGGACATGGTGGGACACACTGGGACACGGTTGGACATGCTGGGACATACTGGGACACACTGGGACACGGTTGGACATGCTCCAGTGTGATGTGACACAGCTTTGTCACACTCCAATATGGCCCAGTGCACCCCAGTCCATCCCAGCCCCGTTCCCCCAGTCCGACCCACCCTCGTTCTCATCCTTGAAGAGCTCCTCGGTGCCAAACTTGAGGATGTCATCGAGCTCCTGCTTGGACATGGAGCCGGCCTTGGAGCCCAGCCCCGGGCGCACCACCAGGTGTGTGAGCATCATCTTCCTCTTGGCCACCTGCGTGATCCTCTCCTCCACCGAGGCCCGCGTCACAAAGCGGTAAATCATCACCTTGTTGGCCTGGCCGATGCGGTGGGCGCGGCTGAAGGCCTGGGGGGACAGAGGGGACACGTCAGGGACATGGGGGGACACGTCAGGGACATGGGGGGACAGGGGGGACACGTCAGGGACATGGGGGACACGTCAGGGACATGGGGGGACAGAGGGGACACGTCAGGGACATGGGGGGACACGTCAGGGACATGGGGGGACAGGGGGGACACGTCAGGGACATGGGGGACACGTCAGGGACATGGGGGGACAGAGGGGACACGTCAGGGACATGGGGGGACGGGGGGATGGGTCAGGGACATGGGGGACAGGGGGGACACGTCAGGGACATGGGGGGACAGGGGGGATGGGTCAGGGACATGGGGGACAGGGGGGACACGTCAGGGACATGGGGGGACAGAGGGGACACGTCAGGGACATGGGGGGGGACAGGGGGGACACGTCAGGGACATGGGGGGGGACAGGGGGGACACATCAGGGACATGGGGGGACAGAGGGGACACGTCAGGGACATGGGGGGACAGGGGGGACACGTCAGGGACATGGGGGGACAGAGGGGACACGTCAGGGACATGGGGGGGGACAGGGGGGACACATCAGGGACATGGGGGGACAGAGGGGACACGTCAGGGACATGGGGGGACAGGGGGGACACGTCAGGGACATGGGGGGACACCGTGGGGACAGGTCAGGGACATGCCAGGTGAGATGGTGGACATTGCACAGGTGACACAGCACAGGTGCCACCGGCCAGGTGCCAGGTGCCCACCTGGATGTCGTTGTGGGGGTTCCAGTCCGAGTCGAAGATCACCACGGTGTCGGCTGTTGCCAGGTTGATGCCGAGGCCCCCGGCCCGCGTCGACAGCAGGAAACAGAACTGCTGCGCCCCCGGCGCTGCCCCCCCGGCGTCAGTGTGGGACCCCAAAAACACCCCACACACCACCCCAAATTCACCCCAAACCACTCCAAATTCACCCCAAACCACCCCAAATTCACCCCAAACCACCCGCACTGCTGCCCCCCCGGCGTCAGTGTGGGACCCCAAAAACACCTCACAAACCACCCCAAATTCACCCCAAACCACCCCAAATTCACCCCAAACCACCCCAAATTCACCCCAAAACCACCCCAAATTCATCCCAAACCACCCCAAATTCACCCCAAAACCACCCCAAATTCACCCCAAAACCACCCCAAATTCATCCCAAACCACCCCAAATTCACCCCAAAACCACCCCAAATTCATCCCAAACCACCCCAAATTCACCCCAAAACCACCCGCACTGCTGCCCCCCCGGTGTCAGTGTGGGACCCCAAAAACACCCCAGAAACACCAGAATTCTCCAGGACACCTGAATTCCTCCTGGGCACCTGTCCCCATCCCTGTCCCTGTCCCGTCTGTCCCTGTCCCCTGTCTGTCCCTGTCCCCTGTCTGTCCCCATCCCTGTCCCTGTCCCCTGTCTGTCCCTGTCCCCTGTCTGTCCCTGTCCCCTGTCCCCTGTCTGTCCCTGTCCCCTGTCCGTCCCTGTCCCCTGTCCCCTGTCTGTCCCTGTCCCCTGTCTGTCCCCTGTCCCTGTCCCCTGTCTGTCCCTGTCCCCTGTCTGTCCCTGTCCCCTGTCCCCTGTCTGTCCCCTGTCCCCTGTCCCCTGTCTGTCCCTGTCCCCTGTCCCTGTCCCCTGTCTGTCCCTGTCCCTGTCCCCTGTCTGTCCCTGTCCCCTGTCCCCTGTCCCCTGTCCCCTGTCCCCTGTCTGTCCCTGTCCCCTGTCTGTCCCTGTCCCCTGTCCCCTGTCCCCTGTCCCCTGTCTGTCCCTGTCCCCTGTCCCTGTCCCCTGTCCCCTGTCTGTCCCCTGTCCCCTGTCTGTCCCTGTCCCCTGTCCCCTGTCCCTGTCCCCTGTCCCTGTCCCCTGTCCCCTGTCCCCTGTCTGTCCCTGTCCCTGTCCCCTGTCTGTCCCTGTCCCTGTCCCCTGTCTGTCCCTGTCCCCTGTCTGTCCCTGTCCCCTGTCCCCTGTCTGTCCCTGTCCCCTGTCTGTCCCTGTCCCCTGTCCCCTGTCCCTGTCCCCTGTCCCTGTCCCCTGTCCCCTGTCCCCTGTCTGTCCCTGTCCCTGTCCCCTGTCTGTCCCTGTCCCTGTCCCCTGTCTGTCCCTGTCCCCTGTCTGTCCCTGTCCCCTGTCCCCTGTCTGTCCCTGTCCCCTGTCTGTCCCTGTCCCCTGTCCCCTGTCTGTCCCTGTCCCCTGTCTGTCCCTGTCCCCTGTCCCTACCGTTGAAGCGGTCGATGGCCTCCTGCCGCAGGGCCCCGGTGATGCCGCCATCGATGCGCTCGTACTTGTAGCCCTCGTAGTCCAGGAAATCCTCCAGCAGGTCCAGCATCTTCGTCATCTGTGAGCACTGGTTAAACTGGGAGGGACTGGGGAGGGACTGGGGAGTCTCTACTGGGCACGCTGGGAGTGCTGGCACTGGCACCGGTTAAACTGGGAGCAGCTGGAGACCCTGTACAGGGCACACTGGGAGTGCTGTGACTAGCTCTGGTTAAACTGGGAGGGACTGGGGAGCCTGTACTGGGCACACTGGCGGATTTTGGGGATATTTTTGGGGTCCCACGTGGGAGAAGATGAGCACCCGGTGGTTCTGGGGGGATTTCAGGGATCTTTTGGGACATTTTTGGGGTGGTTTTTGGGGTCCCACCTGGGAGAAGATGAGCACCCGGTGGTTCTGGGGGGATTTCAGGGATCTTTTGGGACATTTTTGGGGTGGTTTTTGGGGTCCCACCTGGGAGAAGATGAGCACCCGGTGGTTCTGGGAGGATTTCAGGGATCTTTTGGGACATTTTTGGGGTGGTTTTTGGGGTCCCACGTGGGAGAAGATGAGCACCCGGTGGTTCTGGGGGGATTTCAGGGATCTTTTGGGACATTTTTGGGGTGATTTTTGGGGTCCCACCTGGGAGAAGACGAGCACCCGGTGGTTCTGGGGGGATTTCAGGGATCTTTTGGGACATTTTTGGGGTGGTTTTTGGGGTCCCACCTGGGAGAAGATGAGCACCCGGTGGTTCTGGGGGGATTTCAGGGATCTTTTGGGACATTTTTGGGGTGGTTTTTGGGGTCCCACCTGGGAGAAGATGAGCACCCGGTGGTTCTGGGAGGATTTCAGGGATCTTTTGGGACATTTTTGGGGTGGTTTTTGGGGTCCCACCTGGGAGAAGATGAGCACCCGGTGGTTCTGGGGGGATTTCAGGGATCTTTTGGGACATTTTTGGGGTGGTTTTTGGGGTCCCACGTGGGAGAAGATGAGCACCCGGTGGTTCTGGGGGGATTTCAGGGATCTTTTGGGACATTTTTGGGGTGATTTTTGGGGTCCCACCTGGGAGAAGACGAGCACCCGGTGGTTCTGGGAGGATTTCAGGGATCTTTTGGGACATTTTTGGGGTGGTTTTTGGGGTCCCACCTGGGAGAAGATGAGCACCCGGTGGTTCTGGGGGGATTTCAGGGATCTTTTGGGACATTTTTGGGGTGGTTTTTGGGGTCCCACCTGGGAGAAGATGAGCACCCGGTGGTTCTGCTCCTTCAGCTTGCGCAGCATCTTCTGCAGCAGCAGCAGCTTCCCCGAGGCCTTGATCAGGGCCCCGCCCTCGTAGGCACCGCTGGGCAGCTTTGGGGACTCCTGGGGACAAGGGACATTGGGATGGCACCACAGGGACACCGAGATGGCACCACAGGGACACCGAGATGGCACCACAGTGTCCCCCCCCCCCCAAGTGATCTCCATGTCCCGTGTCCCTCTGTCCCTGTTGTGTCCCCTCTCTGTCCCCATGTCCCACAGCCCTCTAACACTCCCATGCCCCAAATGTCCCCAGTGTCCCCGATGATGTCCCCAATGTCTCTGGTGTCCTCAATGTCCCAAGTGTCCCCAGTCACCCCAATGTCCCCAAATCCCCCCAATGTCCCCAATGTCCTCCATGCCACAAATATCCCAAATATCCTCCCAATGTCTCCAATTCCCCCCCAATGTCCCCAATCCCCCCAACACCCCAATGCCCCAATATCCCCAGTCCCCCCAATGTCCCAATGTCCCCAGTCCCCACAATATCCCAATATCCCCAGTCCCCCCAATGTCCCAATGTCCCCAGTCCCCACAATATCCCAATGTCCCCAGTCCCCCCAATGTCCCAATGTCCCCAGTCCCCACAATATCCCAATGTCCCCAGTCCCCACAATGTCCCAATGTCCCCAGTCCCCACAATATCCCAATGTCCCCAGTCCCCCCAATGTCCCAATGTCCCCAGTCCCCACAATATCCCAATGTCCCCAGTCCCCCCAATGTCCCAATGTCCCCAGTCCCCACAATGTCCCAATGTCCCCAGTCCCCCCAATGTCCCAATGTCCCCAGTCCCCACAATATCCCAATGTCCCCAGTCCCCCCAATGTCCCAATGTCCCCAGTCCCCCCAATGTCCCAATGTCCCCAGTCCCCACAATATCCCAATGTCCCCAGTCCCCCCAATGTCCCAATGTCCCCAGTTCCACTGATGTCCCCAATCCCCCCCAACCCCCCCCAGTGTGCCCAATGTCCCCAATGTCCCCAATCCTCCCAACACCCCCAATGTCCCCAGTTCCACTGATGTCCCCAATCCCCCCCAAACCCCCCCAGTGTCCCCAGCGTCCCCAGTGTCCCCACCATGGCAGCCACGGGGAACAGGTAGGGGTGATTGCAGCACTTCTTGAGGTCCATCATGATGTTGAGCAGCGACACCTGGTTCCCCCCTCCCCGCGAGTTCAACGCCTCGAAGTTCCTGGTCAGGATGTACTTGTAGTACTTCCTGCGGGGACAGCGGTGACACCGGCGGCTCTTGGGGACACCCACGAGGGTGACAGGCTTGGGGACAATCCCACAAAGACAGGGGACTCCGGCCTACTTCTGCATGGGGCTGAGCTCCACGCGCACGATGAGCTCGGTTTTGGCCGGCATGTTCTTGAAGACGTCGGCCTTGAGGCGTCGCAGCATGTGGGGACCCAGGAGGTCATGGAGCTTCTTGATCTGATCCTCCTTGGAGATGTCAGCAAATTCCTCCAGGAACCCCTCCAGGTTACTGGGGACACAGGGACAGGGTCAGCTTGGGGACACTGGGACATGGAGGGACACAGGAACACAGAGGGACACAGGGACAGGGTCAGTCTGGGGACACTGGGACATGGAGGGACACAGGAACACAGAGGGACACAGGGACATGGAGGGACACAGGAACATAGAGGGACACGGGGACATGGAGGGACACAGGAACACAGAGGGACACAGGGACATGGAGGGACACAGGAACACAGAGGGACACGGGGACAGGGTCAGTCCAGGGACACAGGGACATGGAGGGACACAGGAACACAGAGGGACACTGGGACATGGAGGGACACAGGAACACAGAGGGACACGGGGACAGGGTCAGTCTGGGGACAGTGGGACATGGACGGACACAGGAACATAGAGGGACACAGGGACATGGAGGGACACAGGAACACAGAGGGACACAGGGACAGGGTCAGTCCAGGGACACTGGGACATGGAGGGACACAGGAACACAGAGGGACACGGGGACAGGGTCAGTCCGGGGACACTGGGACATGGAGGGACACAGGAACACAGAGGGACACAGGGACATGGAGGGACACAGGAACACAGAGGGACACGGGGACAGGGTCAGCTTGGGGACAGTGGGACATGGAGGGACACAGGAACATAGAGGGACACAGGGACATGGAGGGACACAGGAACACAGAGGGACACTGGGACATGGAGGGACACAGGAACACAGAGGGACACAGGGACAGGGTCAGTCTGGGGACAGTGGGACATGGAGGGACACAGGAACACAGAGGGACACGGGGACAGGGTCAGTCTGGGGACATGGAGGGGACAGAGGGGACAGGCAGGTGACATAGGTGACACACAGGTGACACAGATGGCACACAGCTGACACTGAGCTGACCGAGGTGACCCAGGTGACACAGAGGTGACCCAGAGGTGACCCAGAGGTTACCCAGAGGTGACACACAGGTGACTCAGGTGACCCAGGTGACACACAGGTGACCCAGGTGACACACAGGTGACTCAGGTGACCCAGGTGACACAGAGGTGACTCAGGTGACCCAGGTGACACACAGGTGACCCAGGTGACACACAGGTGACTCAGGTGACCCAGGTGACACAGAGGTGACTCAGGTGACCCAGGTGACACACAGGTGACCCAGGTGACACAGGTGACACAGAGGTGACCCAGAGGTGACACACAGGTGACACAGAGGTGACTCAGGTGACCCAGGTGACACACAGGTGACCCAGGTGACCCAGAGGTGACACACAGGTGACTCACTTGAAGCGCTCAGGTGTCAGGAAGTTGAGCAGGTGGAACAGCTCCTCCAGGTTGTTCTGCAGCGGCGTTCCCGTCAGCAGCAGCTTGTGCTCGATCTTGTACCCGTTCAGCACCCGGAAAAACTGTGGGGACACCGAGCTCGGACCCCAAAATACACCAGGGACACCCCAAAATACACCAGGGACATCCCAAAATACACCAGGGACATCCCAAAAACACAGGGACACCCCAAAATACACCAGGGACACCCCAAAAACAACCGGGGACACCCCAAAATACAGCAGGGACATCCCAAAAACACACCAGGGATACGTCAAAAACAACCAGGGAGACCCCAAAATACAGCAGGGACACCCCTGATCCCCCCCGCTCCGACCCCAAAACCCACCAGGGACACCCCTGACACTCCCCTGGGCACCTCCAAAACCATACCCGGATTTTGGGGTGTCGCCTACATCCATACCCAGATTTCGGGGTGTCCCCCACCCCTCATGCCCAGCATTTTGGGGTGCCCCCCACCTTGGTCTGGTTGTTTTTGAGGCCCTGAGCTTCATCCACCATCGAGGGAACCCCCCCACCCACATCCCCAGGTACTGGGGTGTCCCCCCCCACCCCAACACCTGGATTTTGGAGTTGTTCCCTACACCCATACCCAGGGTATTGGGGCGCCCGCCCCCCCCCCACCCTCATGCCCAGTTTTTGGGGTGCCCCCCACCTTGGACTGGTTGTTTTTGAGGCGGTGGGCCTCGTCCACCACCAGGCAGGCCCAGCGGATGGAGCCCAGCGCCGCCTGGTCGATGGTGATGAGCTCGTAGGAGGTGAGCAGAACGTGGAACTTCACCTGAGCCTCGCGCTGGGGGGGCACGGGGAGGGGTCAGGAGAGACCCCCCGAACCCCAGAACATGGCACAAACCCACCCTGAACCCCAAACCATGGCACGACCCCATAGAGACCCCCCCGAACCCCAAAACATGGCACAAACCCACCCTGAACCCCAAACTATGGCACGACCCCATAGAGACCCCCCTGAACCCCAAACCATGGCACAAACTCACCCTGAACCCCAAACCATGGCACGACACCATAGAGACCCCACCCCGAACCCCAGAACATGGCACGACCCCATAGAGACCCCCCCGAACCCCAAACCATGGCACAACCCCACAGAGACCCCCCTGAACCCCAAACCATGGCACAAACTCACCCTGAACCCCAAACCATGGCACAACCCCACAGAGACCCCCCTGAACCCCAAACCATGGCACGACCCCGTAGAGACCCCCCCCGAACCCCAAACCATGGCACGACCCCACCCCGAACCCCAAAACATGGAAAAACCCCACTCCAGACCCCAAAACACAACACAAACCCACCCTGAACCCCCAAACCTCCCCCAAACCCCAAAACATGGAAAAAAAATCCCATCCAGAACCCAAAAGGGACACAGGGGTCCAAGTGCCACCCGCCTGTCCCCCAGGTGTCCAAGTGCCACCCCCCTGTCCCCCAAGTGTCCAGGTGCCACCCCCACGTCCCTCAGGTGCCCAGGTGCCACCCCCATGTCCCCAAACAATCCAGACGTCCAAGTGCCACCCGCCTGTCCCCCAGGTGTCCAGGTGCCACCCCCCTGTCCCCCAGGTGTCCAAGTGCCACCCGCCTGTCCCCCAGGTGTCCAAGTGCCACCCCCCTGTCCCCCAAGTGTCCAGGTGCCACCCCCACGTCCCTCAGGTGCCCAGGTGCCACCCCCATGTCCCAAAACAATCCAGACGTCCAAGTGCCACCCCCCTGTCCCCCGGGTGTCCAGGTGCCACCCCCCTGTCCCCCAGGTGTCCAAGTGCCACCCGCCTGTCCCCCAGGTGTCCAAGTGCCACCCCCCTGTCCCCCAAGTGTCCAGGTGCCACCCCCACGTCCCCCAGGTGTCCCCAGCCCAGCTCACCTTCATCTTGAAGGCCTTCTTGCCTCCCTTCATGGCATTGTCATCGAAGGAGAACTCGTTCTCGCGGATGATGGCCCTGCTGTCCTTGTCCCCGGTGTAGGTGACAACGTAGAAGGCCGGGGCCCACATCTGGAACTCGCGCTCCCAGTTGATGATGGTGGAGAGCGGGGCACTGACGAGGAACGGGCCCTTGGTGTGGCCCTGGGGGACAGCGCGTCACACGGGGACACGGGGACAGCCCTGGGGACACTGTGTCACAGGGGGACACGGGGACAGCCCTGGGGACAGCCCTGGGGACACGGGGACAGCCCTGGGAACACTGTGTCACAGGGGGACACGGGGACAGCCCTGGGGACAGCCCTGGGGACACGGGGACAGCCCTGGGGACAGCCCTGGGGACAGCCCTGGGGACACGGGGACAGCCCTGGGGACACTGTGTCACAGGGGGACACGGGGACAGCCCTGGGGACAGCCCTGGGGACACGGGGACAGCCCTGGGGACAGCCCCGGGGACAGCCCTGGGGACAGCCCTGGGGACACGGGGACAGCCCTGGGGACAGCCCTGGGGACAGCCCTGGGGACACGGGGACAGCCCTGGGGACAGCCCCGGGGACAGCCCTGGGGACAGCCCTGGGGACACGGGGACAGCCCTGGGGACAGCCCTGGGGACACGGGGACAGCCCTGGGGACACTGTGTCACAGGGGGACACGGGGACAGCCCTGGGGACAGCCCTGGGGACACGGGGACAGCCCTGGGGACACTGTGTCACAGGGGGACACGGGGACAGCCCTGGGGACAGCCCTGGGGACAGCCCTGGGGGTGTCCCTGGGGGTAGAGTGTGGGACAGGACCTTGGGAAACTTGGGGACAGGTGTGTGACAACAAGGGACCAGACAGGTGACCCCAGCAACTTTATGGGCAACCCCAATGACCAGATGGGCGCCCCCAGCCCCACCTGGGTGCCCTGACAGGTGTCCCCAGCCCCACGTGTGTACCCCCAGCCCCACCTGGGTGCCCTGACAGGTGTCCCCAGCCCCACGTGTGTACCTGTGTACCCCCAGCCCCACCTGGGTGCCCTGACAGGTGTCCCCAGCCCCACGTGTGTACCCCCAGCCCCACCTGGGTGCCCTGACAGGTGTCCCCAGCCCCACGTGTGTACCCCCAGCCCCACGTGTGTACCCCCAGCCCCACCTGGGTGCCCCGACAGGTGTCCCCAGCCCCACGTGTGTACCCCCAGCCCCACCTGGGTGCCCTGACAGGTGTCCCCAGCCCCACGTGTGTACCCCCAGCCCCACGTGTGTACCCCCAGCCCCACCTGGGTGCCCTGACAGGTGTCCCCAGCCCCACGTGTGTACCCCCAGCCCCACGTGTGTACCCCCAGCCCCACCTGGGTGCCCTGACAGGTGTCCCCAGCCCCACACAGGTGTCCCAGCAGGTGCCCCCCAGCCTCACCTCCTTGTAGAGTGAGTAGAGGAAGACGATGGTCTGGATGGTTTTGCCCAGCCCCATCTCGTCGGCCAGGATGGTGTCGGTGCTCTGTGCCCACGAGAAGCGCAGCCAGTTGAGCCCCTCCAGCTGGTACAGGTGCAGGGTCCCACCTGTGGCTGTGATGAAGCGTGGCTGCGTCTCGTACTTCACCGTGGGCTGTGGGGACACACGGCTGTCACCACACCGGGACGGGACACCCCGAAATCATCCGGTGGGGTGGGGACGATGTGGGGGTGTCAGGGGGATCAGGTGGGGACGATGTGGGGGTGTCAGGGGGATCAGGTGTGTTCAGGGCACCTTGAAATCATCTGGTGAGGTGGGGACGATGGGGGGGTGTCAGGGGGATCAGGTGGGGACGATGTGGGGGTGTCAGGGGGATCAGGTGTGTTCAGGGCACCTTGAAAACATCTGGTGAGGTGGGGACGATGTGGGGGTGTCAGGGGGATCAGGTGGGGACGATGTGGGGGTGTCAGGGGGATCAGGTGGGGACGATGTGGGGGTGTCAGGGGGATCAGGTGGGGACGATGTGGGGGTTTCAGGGGGATCAGGTGTGTCAGGGCACCTTGAAAACATCTGGTGAGGTGGGGACGATGTGGGGGTGTCAGGGGGATCAGGTGGGGACGATGTGGGGGTGTCAGGGGGATCAGGTGTGTTCAGGGCACCTTGAAAACATCTGGTGAGGTGGGGACGATGTGGGGGTGTCAGGGGGATCAGGTGGGGACGATGTGGGGGTGTCAGGGGGATCAGGTGTGTTCAGGGCACCTTGAAAACATCTGGTGAGGTGGGGACGATGTGGGGGTGTCAGGGGGATCAGGTTGGGGGGGATTCAGGTGTTCAGGGCACCCCAAAATCATCCGGGGGGGGGGGGGGGGTGGGAATGATGTGGGGGTTTTGGGGTGCTCAGGTTTGGGGTTGCCCCAGGTTTTGGGGGTTCCCCCTGGGTTTTGGGGTGCTCAGGTTTGGGGTTGCCCCAGGTTTTGGGGGTTCCCCCTGGGTTTTGGGGTGCTCAGGTTTGGGGTTGCCCCAGGTTTTGGGGGTTCCCCCTGGGTTTTGGGGTTCCCCCAGGTTTTGGGGACACTCACGTCGTTGGTGGGGGACTCAGGGGGTCCTTCCCCCGGTGTCTCCTTCTTCTTCTTCTTGTAACGCCGGGGCTGGGCCGGGTCCTCCCCCATGAACACCTCCCTGGGGACACCAGGGGACATGAGGGGACACACCAGGGGACACGAGGGGACACGCAAGGTGTTTCCAGTAGGCACAACCCTGTATCCCCCAATGTCCTCCATGTCCCCAGCGTCCCCAATCCCCCCAGTATCCCCAGTGTCCCCAATCCCCCCAGTGTCCCCAACGTCCCCGTGGCCCTCACCGGTGTTTCCAGTACGCCAGCTTGTGCAGGTCGTAGTCAGGGATGGGCATCTCGTCCTCCTCCCAGGTGGCCTGGTCGTAGGGCAGGTCCCGCCACTTCACCAGGTAGTGGTACTGCCCCTTCCGGTCCACGCTGCGCGGCACCGCGTCACCCGGGGCAGGGGACAGCGGGGACACCCCGGGGACACCCCGGGGACAGCTCAGGGACACCCAAGGGACACCCCGGGGACAGCTCAGGGACAGTGGGGACACCCCGGGGACAGCTCAGGGACAGCCCAGGGACTGCTCAGGGACAGTGGGGACACCCCAGGGACACCCTGGGGACATCCCAGGGACAGCAGGGACACCCCGGGGACACCCCGGGGACAGCTCAGGGACAGCCCAGGGACAGCCCGGGAACAGCCCAGGGACACCCTGGGGACATTCCAGGGACACGCCGGGGACAGCTCAGGGACAGTGGGGACACCCCGGGGACAGCCCAGGGACAGCTCAGGGACAGTGGGGACACCCCGGGGACAGCTCAGGGACAGCCCAGGGACTGCTCAGGGACAGTGGGGACACCCCAGGGACACCCTGGGGACATCCCAGGGACAGCAGGGACACCCCGGGGAAACCCCGGGGACAGCTCAGGGACAGCTCAGGGACAGTGGGGACACCCCAGGGACACCCCGGGGACAGCTCAGGGACAGCTCAGGGACAGTGGGGACACCCCAGGGACACCCCGGGGACAGCCCAGGGACACCCCGGGGACAGCCCAGGGACAGCTCAGGGACAGTGGGGACACCCCGGGGACACCCCGGGAACAGCCCAGGGACACCCCGGGGACATTCCAGGGACACCCTGGGACAGCCCAGGGACAGCTCAGGGACAGTGGGGACACCCCGGGGACATTCCAGGGACACCCCGGGGACAGCCCAGGGACAGCTCAGGGACAGTGGGGACACCCCGGGGACATTCCAGGGACACCCCGGGGACAGCCCAGGGACACCCCGGGGACAGCTCAGGGACACCCTGGGGACATTCCAGGGACACCCTGGGACACCACAAGGACACCCAGGTACAGCAGGGACACACCAGGGCACCCAGGGGACTGGGATGTGTGACACCCATGGGTGACAACTGGCACCCACAGGGACACCAGACACCCATGGGGACAAGTGAGTGTCCCCAAGGGCACGGGGCACCCGTGGGTGACATCCGAGCAGCCCTGGGGACACAGGGACAGCCAGCAGCACTGAGGGGCCTGGAGGGGGTGGCACTGCCACCAGGGTGTGGGTGACAGCAGGGACAGGGACAAAGGGGTCACGTGGTGACAGGGACACAGAGGGGACACGGGGTCACCTGAGGACAGGGACAGGTGGGGACAGAGGGGACACCTGGAGGGGACACAGGGTCACCTGGGGACACAGAGGGGACATGGGGACACCTGGGGACAGGAACACGTGGGGACACAGTGGGAACACCTGGAAGGGACATGGGGACACCTGGGGACATGTGGAGGGGACATGGGGACACCTGGGGACAGGAACACGTGGACAGGACATTGGGTCATGTGGGGACAGGGACATGTGGGGACAGAGGGGACACCTGGAAGGGACATGGGGACACCTGGGGACATGTGGAGGGGACATGGGGACACGTGGGGACAGGGACATGTGGTGACACAGAGGGGACACCTGGAGGGGACATGGGGACACCTGACAGGGGATGTAGGTGAGGACACAGAATGTAAATGAGGCCACATGGGGACAAGGTGACATGGAGGTGACACGGGGTCACCTGGGGACAGGGAGGTGACAAAGGGACACACGGACAGGACACGGGGTCACCTGGGGGACACAGAGAGGATGTGGGGACACTTAAGGTGTGACCAACGTCCCCACAGGTGCCACCAATGTCCCCAAACCCCTCCCATGGCCACTCCCCTCACCCACCCCGATGTCCCCACACCCCCTCAGAATTTTGGGGTGTCCCTGTGGATTTTGGGGGTGTCCCTGGGGATTTGGGGGTGTCCCTGTGGATTTTGGGGGTGTCCCTGTGGATTTTAGGGGTGTCCCTGGGGATTCAGAGGGTCCCTGTGGATTTTGGGGTGTCCCTGGGAATTTTGGGGTGTCCCTGTGGATTTGGGGGTGTCCCTGGGGATTCAGAGGGTCCCTGTGGATTTTGGGGGTGTCCCTGGGGATTCAGAGGGTCCCTGGGGATTCAGAGGGTCCCTGTGAATTTTGGGGGTGTCCCTGGGGATTTTGGGGGTGTCCCTGGGGATTCAGAGGGTCCCTTTGGATTTTGGGGGGTGTCCCTGAGGATTTTGGGGGTGTCCCTGTGGATTTTGGGGGTGTCCCTGTGGATTTGGGGGTGTCCCTGGGGATCCAGAGGGTCCCTGTGGATTTTGGGGGTGTCCCTGTGGATTTTGGGGTGTCCCTGGGGATTCACAGGGTCCCTGTGGATTTGGGGGTGTCCCTGGGAATTTTGGGGTGTCCCTGTGGATTTGGGGGTGTCCCTGGGGATTCAGAGGGTCCCTGTGGATTTTGGGGGTGTCCCTGTGGATTTTGGGGTGTCCCTGTGGATTCAGGGGGGTCCCCACCTGTGGTTGATGATTCGGTGCACCGTCATCCACTCGGGTTTGATGCCGTAACGGTAGAAACGTTCCTCCATCCCCCCAAAAAGGGGGTCCCCCCCTGCACCCCTCTTCTCACTCTTGGGGTCGTCGTCCCCGGAGCCGTAATCCAGGGGAGGGGGCTCGTCCATGTCGTTCTTCCGTTGGTAGTTCCGGTACATCACCAGGTGGAAGATCTCCAGCTGCGCCCCGAAAAAACACAGGGGGACAACCCCCAAAATTAAAAGGGAACACCCCCAAATTTAGAGGGGAAAATGGTGAAGTTTGAAGGGGACAACCCAAAGTTAGAGGGGGCGGACCAGAGTGAAAGGGGGGCACCCTGAAAGTTAGAGGGAATCACCCCAAAGTTAGAGAATCACCCCAAAATTAGAGAATCACCCCGAAATTAGAGAATCACCCCGAAATTAGAGCACCCCAAAGTTAGAGGGAATCACCCCAAAGTTAGAGGGAATCACCCCAAAATTAGAGAATCACCCCGAAATTAGAGAATCACCCCGAAATTAGAGCACCCCAAAGTTAAAGGGAATCACCCCAAAGTTAGAGGGAATCACCCCAAAATTAGAGAATCACCCCGAAATTAGAGAATCACCCCGAAATTAGAGCACCCCAAAGTTAGAGGGAATCACCCCAAAGTTAGAGGGAATCACCCCAAAGTTAGAGAATCACCCCGAAATTAGAGAATCACCCCGAAATTAGAGCACCCCAAAGTTAGAGGGAATCACCCCAAAGTTAGAGGGAATCACCCCAAAATTAGAGAGAATCACCCCAAAATTAGAGCACCCCAACGCTAAAGGGAATCACCCCAAAGTTAGAGGGAATCACCCCAAAATTAGAGAATCACCCCGAAATTAGAGAATCACCCCGAAATTAGAGCACCCCAAAGTTAGAGGGAATCACCCCAAATTTAGAGGGAATCACCCCAAAGTTAGAGGGAATCACCCCAAAATTAGAGAATCACCCCGAAATTAGAACACCCCAAAGTTAGAGAGAATCACCCCAAAATTAGAACACCCCGAAGTTAGAGGGAATCACCCCAAAGTTAGAGGGAATCACCCCGAAATTAGAACACCCCAAAGTTAGAGAGAATCACCCCAAAGTTAGAGGGAATCACCCCAAAATTAAAGGGAATCACCCCAAAATTAGAGAGAATCACCCCAAAATTAAAGCACCCCAACGCTAAAGGGAATCACCCCAAAGTTAGAGAGAATCACCCCAAAATTAGAACACCCCGAAGTTAGAGGGAATCACCCCAAAGTTAGAGGGAATCACCCCAAAATTAAAGGGAATCACCCCAAAATTAGAGAGAATCACCCCAAAATTAGAGCACCCCAACGCTAAAGGGAATCACCCCAAAGTTAGAGGGAATCACCCCAAAATTAGAGAATCACCCCAAAATTAGAGCACCCCAAAGTTAGAGGGAATCACCCCAAATTTAGAGGGAATCACCCCAAAGTTAGAGAGGGCATCCCAGTGTTTGAAGGAAATCACCCTCCTGAGCCCCCCCAGGTGTTCCCCCATATTTTGGGGTATCCCCTCCAGATTTTCGGGGTCCCTCCCGATATTTTGGGGTCCCCCAGCCGTACCTGCAGCTCCTTGATCCAGGAGCAGTGCCAATAGGACAGCCCCACCCACCTGAGCCCACCCCCCCACCCCATACTTTGGGGTATTCCCTCCCAGATTTTTGTGTCTCCCCCAGATTTTGGGGGTCCCTCCCGATATTTTGGGGTCCCCCAGCCGTACCTGCAGCTCCTTGATCCAGGAGCAGTGCCAATAGGACAGCCCCACCCACCTGAGCCCACCCCCCCACCATACTTTGGGGTATTCCCTCCCAGATTTTTGTGTCTCCCCCAGATTTTGGGGGTCCCTCCCGATATTTTGGGGTCCCCAAGCCGTACCTGCAGCTCCTTGATCCAGGAGCAGTGCCAATAGGACAGCCCCACCCATTTGACGAAGAACTCTCGCTCCGAACGGCCCTGCAGGGCCTGGGGGGGCCCCTCCTGTGCTTGGGGGGTCCCTGGGGGGGCCACGGGGGCGGGGGGCTCCCCCCAACGCCAGTACAGGATCTTCTGTACCCGCCCCTTCAGCACCGGGCACTGCGGGGACATCGGGGACGGTCAGGGGACATCGAGGGGACGGGGGACAGGGTTGTGCCCCAAGGGTGGTCCCCGCGTTGTCCCCATGTGGCCTCGGTGTCCCCCGGTGTCCCCACAATGTCCCTGTGACCCGGTGTTCCCCCCTCTCTTGTACTCGCAGTGTCACCTCCACGGTCACGCTTTGTCCCCGTGTCCCACTGTCCCCATGTCCCCCAATGTCCCCAATGTCCCCAATGTCCCCGTGTCCCCGTGTCCCATGGTGTCCCCATGTCCTTGTGTCCCACTGTCCCCCACTGTCCCCGTGTCCCATGGTGTCCCCAATGTCCCTGTGTCCCCATGTCCCCTATATCCCCCACTGTCCCCACGTCCCTCCATGTCCCCATACCCCCACTGTCCCTGTATCCCCCCATGTCCCCATATCCCCCCATATCCCCATGTCCCCCCATATCCCCATGTCCCCATGTCCCCATGTTCCCCCATATCCCCACGTCCCCCCATATCCTCATGTCCCCCCATATCCCCACGTCCCCCCATATCCTCATGTCCCCCCATGTCCCCATGTCCCCACATATCCCCATGTCCCCATGTCCCCATATCCCCATGTCCCCATATCCCCATATCCCCATGTCCCCCCATATCCCCACGTCCCCCCATATCCCCATGTCCCCCCATATCCCCATGTCCCCATGTCCCCATATCCCCATATCCCCATATCCCCATATCCCCATGTCCCCCCATATCCCCACGTCCCCCCATATCCTCATGTCCCCCCATATCCTCATGTCCCCATGTCCCCCCATATCCCCACATCCCAGCAAACCCCTCCATGACTCCATATCCCCACTATCCCCATATCCCCCAACACTCCTCCATGTCCCCACATCCCCCCATATCCCCATACCCCCCCACAGTGTCCCCCCACCCCGTGTCCCCCGCCGGGCCGTACCGTGCAGCGGGGACAGAGCCACTCCCCGTTGGGGACCTCGGGCAGGGGCGGGTTCAGGCAGTGGATGTGGTAGGAGGACACGCAGGCGTCACAGCACAGCAGCTCCCCGCCGTCCTTGCACACCCGGCAGTATTCCATGTGGTCATCTTCCTCCTCCTTCTCGCCCTCCTCCTCCTCCTCTTCCTCCTCCTCCTCCTCTTCTTTCGCCTCCCACTGCACTCCTTCTTTCTCCTGGGGATGGTTCGGGGTCAGTGGGGTGACCCCAGAACTGCCCCACAGGGATGGGCAAAAAACTCCAGGGAACGGCCCCAGAGCAGACCCCAAACCTCCAGGGAACGGCCCCAGAGCAGACCCCAAACCTCCAGGGAACGGCCCCAGAGCAGACCCCAAACCTCCAGGGAACGGCCCCAGAGCAGACCCCAAACCTCCAGGGAACAGCTCCAGAGCAGACCCCAAACCTCCAGGGAACGGCCCCAGAGCAGACCCCAAACCTCCAGGGAACGGCCCCAGAGCAGACCCCAAACCTCCAGGGAACGGCCCCAACACAAACACAAGCATGAGCAAAACTCCAGGGGATGGCCCCAAAACAGGTCAGGATGCCCCTAGTGCCCCCCAACCCTGTCCCAATCCCCCCAGGATGCCCCCAGACCCCATCCCAGTCCCCTCAGAGCCCACCCCAGTCCCCCCAGTCCCTCAGCTCACGCAGTGGGGGCAGCTCCAGCGGCCCTCGGGGGCCCGGTCCAGCTCGGGGTCCAGGCACACCAGGTGATAGGCTCGGGGACAGGTGTCACACAGGATGATCTCCCCCCCCTGCTGGCACACCTCGCAGTAGTCCTGGTGGTCCGTCTCGTAGCCATCGCCCTCCTCCTCCGGGCCAGGCCCTGCGGGGATGGTGGCACGGCTGTCACCGCTGTCACCGTCACCGCTGTCACAGCGCCGGCGGGGGACACAGGGTGTGGGGGCAATGGGGACATGGGGACAGGGATGGGGACAGGGGGACACAGGGTGTGGGGGTAATGGGGACACTGGGAACAGGGATGGGGACAGGGGGACACAGGGTGTGGGGGCAATGGGGACATGGGGACAGGGATGGGGACAGGGGGACACAGGGTGTGGGGGCAATGGGGACATGGGGACAGGGATGGGGACAGGGGGACACAGGGTGTGGGGGCAATGGGGACATGGGGACAGGGATGGGGACAGGGGGACACAGGGTGTGGGGGCAATGGGGACATGGGGACAGGGATGGGGACAGGGGGACACTGGGGACACTGGGGATGGAGGCACTGGTGACAGGGATGGGGACATGGGGACACTGGGGACAGGGATAGGGACACTGGGGGGAACTGACGGGCACTGGGGGAACTGGGAATGGGGCTGAGGGGTACTGGGGATATAGGGGTGAGGGGACGGGGACATGGGGACACTGGGGATGGAGGCACTGGTGACAGGGATGGGGACATGGGGACACTGGGGATGGAGGCACTGGGAACAGGGATGGGGACATGGGGACACTGGGGACAGGGATGGGGACACTGGGGACAGAGATAGGGACATAGGGACAGGACTGGGGACACAGGGACAGGGTTGGGGACATGAGGACATGGCTCCACCCACCAGAGGACACCTGGGGCTGGGGACCCCCCCCACCCCGGCCACCACCACCACCACCACCACCAGGGATGGATGCAGAGACAGAACCGCGGTCCCCGCTCAGAGGGGGACACCCGTGGGGGTTTTGGGGACCCCGGGTGACACCTTGGGGACACTTGGGGTGTCTCACCGTGCGCGGGCACCGCGCCCGTCCCCACGGGGCCGCGCTCCCGGCCCGGGCCGGCGCCGGGGGCTGCAAGGAGAGACGGGGAGGGGGGGAGGGGACACGGGGACGTCACCCAGGCCGTCCCCATCACCCAGGGGGTGGCACCCATATGGGGACATTTTGGGGACACTTGGGGACTCTCACCCTTCTTCTTCTTGCGCCCGGGGCGGCCCCGTTTGAGTTTCTTGAGGCGAGTGGTGGGGTCGGGGCGGGGGGTGGCCCCCAGCACCCCGGGGCTCTCGGCGTCCGACTCCTCCTCGGCCTCGCCGGCGTCCTCACTCTGCACAGGGGACATTGGGGACATTGGGGACAGCAGGGACGTTGAGGACATGGGGGACATTGGGGACATTGGGGACAGCAGGGACGTTGAGGACATGGGGGACATTGGGGACATTGGGGACAGCAGGGACACTGGGGACATTGGGGACACTGGGGACACTGGGGACAGCAGGGACACTGGGGACATGGGGGACACTGGGGACACTGGGGACAGCAGGGACAAGTGCCCCATCCCTGTGCACCCATCCTCAGTGTCCCCACCTCCAATGCTCCCAGTGCTCCCAGTGCCCCACGTCCCTCACCCCCCAGTGCTCCCAGTGTCCCCCAGTGCTCCCAGTGCCCCACGTCCCTCACCCCCCAGTGCTCCCAGTGTCCCCCAGTGCTCCCAGTGCCCCACGTCCCTCATCCCCCAGTGCTCCCAGTGTCCCCCAGTGCTCCCAGTGCTCCAATTCCCTCACCCCCCAGTGCTCCCAGTGTCCCCCAGTGCTCCCAGTGCTCCCAGTGTCCCCCAGTGCTCCAATTCCCTCACACCCCAGTGCTCCCAGTGCTCCACGTCCCTCATCCCCCAGTGCTCCCAGTGTCCCCCAGTGCTCCCAGTGCCCCGCAGGGGGGACTCACCGAGCTGCTCTTCTTGCGCTTGCCTCCCAGTACTCCCAGTTTGATCTTGAGCGGGGCCATTTTCCTGCCCTTCATCTTCCTCTTCAGCTCGGGCACCCGCGGGCTCTTGCTGCGCTTCTTGTGCCCGGGGCCTGGGGGGCACGGGGGTATCAGGGACCCCAAAACCATCCCAGGGACCCCAAAACCATCCCACAGGGATCCCCCCAAACCCTCACAGGGATCCCCAAACCGCCCCAGGCACCCCCAGAATCACACAAGCACTCCCAACCCATCCCAGGGACCCCCCAAACCCTCACAGGGACCCCCCCCAAACCATCCCATGGATCCCTAAACCCCCCCAGTGTCACCCAAACCATCCCAGGGACCCTCAAACCCCTACAGGGATCGCCCAAACCCTCCACGCGTACCCCCCGAAACCACCCCAGCCACCCCCAAAACCACACAACAACTCCCAAACCATCCCAAGTCCTCCTAAACTCCTCCAGAGACGCCCCCCCCACCCTCAAAATCCCTCAGCACCACCCTCCCAAAAACTCCCCATCTCCACCAGTGACCCCCAACCCCCACAGACCCCCTACCCCAACCCACAAAACCCCAATTACCCCAGGAGGGGAATTACCACACACCCCCACCCCCCAAAAAAAAAACAAACAAACAAAAAAAAAAACAACCAAAAAAACTCAAGGTGGGGAGGGGTCCCCACCTTTGCCCTCCTTGGTTTTGGCTTTACGTAGGGGTGGGGGTGGGGCCTCGGGGGCCACTGCGGCCACCGCTGCCGACACCTGCTCGGCCACCGCGGCCGCTGCGGCCGCTGCAGCCGCGGCCACGGCGGCGGCCGAGCCCTTGAAGGGGTTGTTGGCACTGAACTCCCTCCATTTGGCCCCCAGGATGGTCATCATCTTGGACATGGGGATTTTGGGGTTCTTCTTGGCGATCAAGGGCCTGTAAAGGGGAAAAGGGGGAGGTGGGATGGGGGGGGGTTGAAATGGTGGGTGGGGGGTTTAGTGTGGGGTGGTTGGGGTTGGTGGGGGGGGGGGGTTGGGGGTTATGGAGTGGTCTGGGGTGGTGGTGGGGTCACTGAGGGTGCTGGGGTGGTTTCAGGGTCACTCAGGGTCCCAGGGGTCACTGAGGGTCCCAGAATGGTCACTCAGGGGTCACTCAGGGTCCCAGGGATCACTCAGGGTCCCAGGATGGTCACTCAGGGGTCACTCAAGATCCCAGGATGGTCACTCAGGGTCCCAGGATGGTCACTCAGGGGTCACTCAGGGTCCCAGGATGGTCACTCAGGGGTCACTCAAGATCCCAGGATGGTCACTCAGGGGTCATTCAGGGTCCCAGGGGTCATTCAGGGTCCCAGGGATCACTCAGGGTCCCAGGATGGTCACTCAGGGTCCCAGGATGGTCACTCAGGGGTCACTCAGAACCCTCCAAAAACTCTTGAGGTGCTCCCAAACACCCAGAGGGACCCTCAGGACCCCTCCCAAACACCCAGAGGGTCCCTCAGGACCCCCGAGGTGTTCCCCAAACACCCAGAGGGACCCTCAGGACCCCCCCCAAACACCCAGAGGGACCCTCAGGACCCCTCCCAAACACCCAGAGGGACCCTCAGGACCCCCGAGGTGTCCCCCAAACACCCAGAGGGACCCTCAGGACCCCTCCCAAACACCCAGAGGGACCCTCAGGACCCCCGAGGTGTCCCCCAAACACCCAGAGGGACCCTCAGGACCCCCCCCAAACACCCAGAGGGACCCTCAGGACCCCTCCCAAACACCCAGAGGGACCCTCAGGACCCCCGAGGTGTTCCCCAAACACCCAGAGGGACCCTCAGGACCCCCCCCAAACACCCAGAGGGACCCTCAGGACCCCTCCCAAACACCCAGAGGGACCCTCAGGACCCCCGAGGTGTCCCCCAAACACCCAGAGGGACCCCCCCAGGACCCCTCCAAACACCCAGAGGGACCCTCAGGGGTGCCCCCAGCCCCACCTCATGAACTGGCTGAAGGCTTTGTAGTTGGTGAGGGTGTGATAATCCTCCTCGGTGAACACGTGGTCCACATCCTCCAGCCCCCAGGCCCCCAGCAGCTGCGCCGAGGATTTCTGCTCCACCGCCTGCTTGGGGACATTGGGACACCAGGGGGACATGGGGGGGACACCAGTGGGGGACACCAGGATGAGGAACAGGGACAGAGAGGAAGAAAAGGAAACACGTCACCTGTTGGGACACCTGTAGGTCCCAACGTGGGTGATGGGATCCCCCATGAGGACCAGAAAGGAGAAGAGACCCCCGTGGGTACCCCAAGGGGTTTTGGGATCACCACAGGGGACCTGCGCAGTGATGGGACCCCACACAGGTGATGGGACCCCTATGAGAGGTGACAAAACCCCCGTGGGGACCCCCACAGTGAAAAAAGCACCCCCCAGGACCCCACACGGTGACCAAAACCCCCCAGGGACCCCTACAGGACCCTACAAAGTTGTCAGGATCCCTATGAAGACCCCAGAAAAGTGACAGAACCCCCATGGGGACCCCACACAGTGACCAAACCCCCCCCCCCCCAGCTGTTGGGACCCCCACAGGACCCCACAAAGCTGTCAGGACTGCTATGAAGACCCCAAAAAGTGACAGAACCACCATGGAGACCCCCACAAAGCTGACAGACCCCCCCCCCCCCCCCCCCAGGACCCCAAACAGTGACAGAACCCCCCCCCCCCCCCCCCGTTGCCCGGACCCTCACAGAATCCCCAGTTCCCTGCACGGGGCAGGATTTGGGGTGCCCCCAGTGCCCCCCATCCCGGGGTGCCCCCTCAGGCCGTACCTTGACTTTCTGCCCCCCCTCATCATCGGCTTTTTTCCTCCTCTTGGTTTTTTTCTCCTTCTTCTCTCGGTGCTTTCGTCGCCGCTTCCGCGCGGCCCCGCCCGAGTCGCTGCCGCCGCTCTCCGACTTCTCCCGGTACTCCTCCCGTGGGTACTCGTCCCGTTCTGACTCCAGCTCATCATCACTCACCTGGGGCACCCCAAAAACACCCAAAAACACCCCAAAACCTGTCAGTGACCCTGAGACTCCTCTCAGTCACACCAGGACCCCCCTGAGCCACACCAGGACCCCCCCATCCCTGCACTCCTCCCGTGGGTACTCGTCCCGTTCTGACTCCAGCTCATCGTCGCTCACCTGGGGCACCCCAAAAACACCCAAAAACACCCCAAAACCTGTCAGTGACCCTGAGACTCCTCTCAGTCACACCAGGACCCCCCTGAGCCACACCAGGACCCCCCCATCCCTGCACTCCTCCCGTGGGTACTCGTCCCGTTCTGACTCCAGCTCATCGTCGCTCACCTGGGGCACCCCAAAAACACCCAAAAATCAGCCCTTGTCACCTGTCCCAGCCCTTGTCACCTGTCCCAGCCCCTGTCACCTGTCCCTGACCCAGCAGGCCCCAGGGCACAGCCAGGAGCACTCACCAGTTTTTTCCGTTTCCGGGGTTTTCCGGGTTTGTTTTCCTTCTGTTTCCGGGGGCCCCTTTTCTTCTTCTTCACCCCCAGGGCACCCTCGAGGCCCCGCAGCAGCTCCTCGTCACCATCTGTGGGGACATGGGGACATCAGCCATGGGGACAGGGACAGGGGACAGGGATGGGGACAGGATGGGGACAGGGACAGATGGCTGTGCCAGAGCCCCTCCACAGCCACAAGGATGGTGACACACAGCAAGACAGGGGACAGGTGACCACGCTGAGGTCCCCAGGATGGTGTCACACACACACACACAGGTGACAAGGACAGGTGACCCTGCTGAAGTCCCAGGATGGTGTCACACACACGCACACAGGTGACAAGGACAGGTGACCCTGTTGAAGTCCCAGGATGGTGTCACACACATGCACACACACAGACAGGTGACAAGGACAGGTGACCCTGCTGAAGTCCCAGGATGGTGTCACACACACACAGGTGACAAGGACAGGTGACCACGCTGAGGTCCCCAGGATGGTGTCACACACACACACAGGTGACAAGGACAGGTGACCCTGTCGAAGTCCCAGGATGGTGTCATACACACAGACAGGTGACAAGGACAGGTGACCACGCTGAGGTCCCCAGGACGGTGACACACACACACACACAGACAGGTGACAAGGACAGGTGACCCTGTTGAAGTCCCAGGATGGTGTCACACACACACAGGTGACAAGGACAGGTGACCACGCTGAGGTCCCCAGGATGGTGTCACACACACACAGACAGGTGACAAGGACAGGTGACCCTGTTGAAGTCCCAGGATGGTGTCACACACACACAGGTGACAAGGACAGGTGACCACGCTGAGGTCCCCAGGATGGTGTCACACACACAGACAGGTGACAAGGACAGGTGACCCTGTCGAAGTCCCAGGATGGTGTCATACACACAGACAGGTGACAAGGACAGGTGACCACGCTGAGGTCCCCAGGACGGTGACACACACACACACACAGACAGGTGACAAGGACAGGTGACCACGCTGAGGTCCCCAGGACAGTGACACACATGGTGACAGGGACAGGTGACCACATTGGTGGCCCAAGGGTGACAGGGATGTGCCAGTAGCCCCTTCCAAACAGGAACAGGACCCCTCAGAGCCCCAATGACCTTTTAACTCCTTTTTTTTTACCCAAAACCAACTGACCCTCGGTTGGATCTACTGCAGCAGGAATATTTGGGGAAAAAAAACAACTTTTTGGGCAAACTGAAGGAGAACAAAAGCAGCAGCCACAGCCCGAGGCCTCTCCATTGACAGAACCAGCAACACCCAGTCCCACCAGGAAAAAAAGGAAAAACCACGGGAATTTGGGGTGTTTTTACTGGAGTCTGGTTTGGGGGGAAATGACTGGATTTAGGGATATTTGGGGTCTTTTATCCCACTGGAAATCCAACACCCCCACAGCGGGGTTTTCCGTGGATGTGGAGCTTCCAACCCCACCATGATTTCTTCCTGTTTTCCCATGAGAAAAATCCCTTTTTCCTCCCTTTTATCCCCAAAACAACGACGAATCAGCTGCTTAGCACAGAGGGGGAGAGCAGTCACTGCGGAGACACCAGTGACGGTGTGACAGAACACCAGTGACAGTGTGACAGAACACCAGTGACGGTGTGACAGTGACAGAACACCAGTGACAGTGTGACAGAACACCAGTGACAGTGTGACAGTGACAGAACACCAGTGACAGTGTGACAGAACACCAGTGATGGTGTGACAGTGACAGAACACCAGTGACACTGTGACAGTGACAGAACACCAGTGACAGTGTGACAGGACACCAGTGACAGTGTGACAGTGACAGAACACCAGTGACAGTGTGACAGAACACCAGTGACACTGTGACAGAACACCAGTGACAGTGTGACAGTGACAGAACACCAGTGACAGTGTGACAGAACACCAGTGACAGTGTGACAGTGACAGAACACCAGTGACAGTGTGACAGGACACCAGTGACAGTGTGACAGAACACCAGTGACGGTGTGACAGTGACAGAACACCAGTGACAGTGTGACAGGACACCAGTGACAGTGTGACAGAACACCAGTGACAGTGTGACAGGACACCAGTGACAGTGTGACAGAACACCAGTGACAGTGTGACAGTGACAGAACACCAGTGACAGTGTGACAGAACACCAGTGATGGTGTGACAGTGACAGAACACCAGTGACACTGTGACAGTGACCGAACACCAGTGACAGTGTGACAGAACACCAGTGACAGTGTGACAGTGACTGAACACCAGTGACAGTGTGACAGAACACCAGTGACGGTGTGACAGTGACCGAACACCAGTGACAGTGTGACAGAACACCAGTGACAGTGTGACAGTGACAGAACACCAGTGACACTGTGACAGAACACCAGTGACAGTGTGACAGAACACCAGTGATGGTGTGACAGTGACAGAACACCAGTGACAGTGTGACAGAACACCAGTGACGGTGTGACAGTGACAGAACACCAGTGACAGTGTGACAGGACACCAGTGACAGTGTGACAGAACACCAGTGACAGTGTGACAGTGACAGAACACCAGTGACACTGTGACAGAACACCAGTGACACTGTGACAGTGACAGAACACCAGTGACACTGTGACAGAACACCAGTGACGGTGTGACAGTGACCGAACACCAGTGACAGTGTGACAGAACACCAGTGACAGTGTGACAGAACACCAGTGACGGTGTGACAGTGACCGAACACCAGTGACAGTGTGACAGAACACCAGTGACACTGTGACAGGACACCAGTGACACTGTGACAGGACACCAGTGACAGTGTGACAGTGACAGAACACCAGTGACACTGTGACAGAACACCAGTGACACTGTTACAGTGACCAAACACCAGTGACAGTGTGACAGTGACAGAACACCAGTGACACTGTGACAGAACACCAGTGACACTGTGACAGTGACGGAACACCAGTGACACTGTGACAGGACACCAGTGACAGTGTGACAGTGACAGAACACCAGTGACAGTGTGACAGAACACCAGTGACAGTGACAGAACACCAGTGACAGTGTGACAGAACACCAGTGACACTGTGACAGTGACCAAACACCAGTGACAGTGTGACAGAACACCAGTGACACTGTGACAGTGACCAAACACCAGTGACAGTGTGACAGTGACCAAATTATGGCAGAGCATTCCCTGACCCTCACATGGGGACAGCAGTGTCACAGTGACAGTGACAGAGCACTGGTGACACCATGACAGTGACCAAACACCAGTGACAGTGTGACAGTGACAGAACACCAGCAGAGGATCCCCCAGCTCTCACTCTGGGGACAGCAGTGTCACCGTGACAGCGACCAAACAGCAGCAGAGGATTCCCTGACCCTCACATGGGGACAGCAGTGTCACCGTGACAGCGACCAAACAGCAGCAGAGGATTCCCCAGCTCTCACTCCGGGGACAGCAGTGTCACCAATGCCAGCAGAGCAGAGGATTCCCCAACCCTCACACGGGGACGGCGGTGTCACAGCGACGGTGTCACAGCGACGATGTCACAGCGACGGTGACCAACCGCCAGCAGAGGATTTCCCAAGCCTTTGGCCGAGGGCCACCGGGCATCCCCGTGCTGTGACAGAGGCCACCACCACCCACCGAGAGCACTCGCGTGTCCCCCAGGGCGGTGACACCGCATCCGTGTCACGACCCGAAGGTGTCACATCATTTCACGTGTCACCATCCATCACCGCGCCAAGGGGAGGGAGCCCCGGCGTCCCCCGGGGGAAGGACAGACGCACAGACACACACGAGGGGGGAGGTGACAGCGGGTGCCAAGGCTGGCGTGGGGACAGGAAACAACACCCGGCGCCGCCGGGGTCACATTCCAATTTTTAATCCCTTGGCACCGCCGCTCGCCAACCCCGGGAGAGCCGGGCTGAGCTCCCGGGACCACCGGCAGCGCCGACACCGCAAGGGTTAAAAAACAACAACAACAACAACAACAAAAAAAATCATAAAAATTTAAAAAAAAAAAAAAAAAACCACCCAACCCCAAAACCTCCCTTTTTCCGCTCGATTTTTTTTTTTACCATGGCGGCAGCGCCCGAGGCCCAACCCACCCTGTTCCCTCCTCCTTCCCCCCTCCCTTCCCAAATTCCCCTTTTTGGTGTTTTTTTGACCCAAATCATCACCTGGGGGTGTTGCCGGGGAAACGCTGGTGGGGATGGGGTTAAACCCTTGAGGATTCGATCCTGACATTTTTATTTTTTTTTTTTTTTTGGGGGGGGGGGTTGTTTTATCGTTTTCTTCCTGCCCCCCCCCTCCCTAAATTCCAAATATTTTTCCCCCCCCCCCCTCCAATCGGACATGCGCGGGGCGCGTTGGCAAAGCATCAACCAGAATTTTCCACACACGTGATGTTTCCCACACCTCGAGAAAAAACAACAAAAAAAAAACCAAACAAACAACAAAAAAAAAGCTAAAAAACACCCCGAAAAATAAATTTAAAAAAAAAAAAAAAAAATCTACACGGGGAATGAGGGGGAAGCAAAAAAAAAAAAAAAAAAAAAAAAATAGAAAAAAAAAGACTCGAGTGGATGAGGGGGGAAATGGTGGAAATTGTAAATGAAATGTTGAAAGAAGAAAAGGGTGGTGGGGAAGGGGAGGGGGGGATAGGTGGAAAAATGGAAAAAATTCAGCAAAAACCACAGTAAAAAAAAAAAAAAAAAAAAAAATATAAAAAAACAAAAAGGGGGAGTGATTCCGGAAAAGGGGAGGAAGGAGTTGGAACAAAGAAAGAGGGAGGGGAGTTCTAAAATGGGGGAAAAAAAAAAAATAGGAAAAAAAAAAAAAAAAAACGGGGAAAAATAAAAAAACACAGCAAAGAGTTGAGGCTCTGCTTCCCCCACGCTGGAAAAATCCCCCCCCCCCCCCTTCAAAAAAAAAATTTTTTTTGCTTTTTTTTTTGGGGTGGTTTTTTCCCCCCCCCAAAAAAAAAAAAAAATTTAAATTTTCCTAATGCTGGAGCAACCAGCCAGGCCTATGCTCCAGAACTTGGTTCCAAGTGTGGAAAAACTCAAGTTTAGGTTTGATTTTTTTTTTTTTTTTTGGGGGGGGTGTTTCGGGGTTATTTTGTTGGGTGGTTTTTTTTTTGGATTTTTTTTTTTTTTTTTTTTAAGGGGAAATTTGGTTTTTGGTGCTTCCCTTCCCCCTCTTGTGGCCTCGCCATTGTTCTCCAATGAAAACGGCAAAAAAAATCAGGGAAAAAAGGATAAAAAAGGATTTAAAAAAAATAAAAATAAAAAAAAAAAAACAACAAGTTTCAGCTGTGGAAAAAGGGGGAGGAGTTGGTTTCCTCGCAGGGAAAATGGGGGGGGAAAAAAAAAAAGTTATTTCACCTCAAACCCAGGGGAGAGGGATGAAACTGCTGCTGATCCAGGGGGAAAAAGGTGAAATTTGGGCAAAACTTCTGCTCTAGGGAGAGAAAAGTTAATAAAAATCGGGATTTTTTGGGGGGGGGGGGTTGGGGAGAGAAAAAGAGTTTTTAAAAATGAGGATTTGGGACTGTTCAGAGAGGGGAAAATTATTTAAAAAAAAAAAAAATGGGGATAAAAAATTAGGGATTGTAGAGGAGAAAGTTTTAAAAAGTGAATTTAGGGCTGGTTTAGGGGTGGTTGTGTGTCCCAAGTGGAATATTTGAGGGATCAGAAGTAAAATAATTCAGGAATTGGCCAAAAAAAAAAAAAAGTCCAGAAAAAGTCAAAGGAAGCCCAGCTGGAAGGTGAGGTTTGCTCATTTCTGAGGGGTTTTTTTGGGAAAAAAAAATTAAATAAATAAAGGAGGTTAAAATCCAAATTTATTCAGGGGAAGAGCAGGAGTTTGAAAACCAAAATTATCCATTTCTAAAGCTTTTCCAGAAATACAATTTGTTCTAAAAAATCTGAATTCACTCTTTTTTTTTTTTTTGGGGGGGGGGGGGGAGCTTCAAAATCCACATTTACCCATTTCTGAGCAACTAAGGGTAAAATAAAATAAAATAAAATAAAATAATAAAAAAATAAAATAAAATAAAAATAATAAAATAAAATAAAAATAAAATAATAAAATAAAATAAAATAAAAATACTGAAATATAAATTTACCAATTTCTGGGTATTTCAGGGTCAAGGAAAATGTTCCAAACCCCAAATTTAACTAATTTCTAAGCATTTTTGGGGGAGAAAAAAAACCCCCAAATTTACTCATTTCTAACCTTTTCCAGAAAAATCTGAATTTATCCATTTCTGAGCCTTTGCAAAGTGAGTGGCTTCACTTTAAAGTTGAATTTATTTTTTTTTTAACCAAACTGACCCCTCTGGGCTTTGAGATTTTTTTTTTTTTTTTTTAGTTTAAGGCCAAACTAGGAAAAAAAAAAAAATCCAAGAAATTTAATTTAGAAGGGGGAAAAAAAAAAAAAAATCTTAATTTTATTCCAAAATGGTGAATTTGAATGGAAAACCAACAGTAATGGTGTTTGAACACCCACAGTGGGATATAAAAAAATTGGGATTTTGGTACAAAATCCTCTTTTTTCCATATTTGCTACCTGCAGGAATTCTAAGGTCAGGGGATGGGAGCAGAAAATTGGCCCCAAATTCTCCCCACGGGGCTGAAATTTGGGGTGAAGGAGCAGCTGAGTTGGAAATAAAAGTTGGTAAATAAAGCAAATAATAACACTAAATACTAAATAATAATATTAATAATAGTAAAAATACTACTACTAATAATAAAATAAATAACAACACCTTGATAAAAGAGGATAAAATGCAATAAACCAATAAAATAATAATAAAATAATAATAAAACAATAAAATTCTGTGGGTTCCTGGCACGGATCAGCCAGGAGCTGGCGGGTCCTGGAAGGGACAGTGGTGACACCTGAGGACACCGGAACCCAAACACATCAAAACGAGGTAAAATAATTGATTCAAGGTCCTGGAAGGGGAAAAAAATACCCCTAAACAGCTCAATATAGGGTAAAACAACCAGTTCAGGGTCCTGGAAGGGGAAAAGTTACCCCTAAACAGTTCAGTACCCACTTTGGGTCCTGGCAGCAGCATCACCCTACAGGATGGGGTTCAACACCCACCTTGGGTCCTGGCAGGTAACTACAGCCACCAACACCCTGCAAAACAGCTGTTCTGGGTCCTGGCAGATGCACAGCAACACCCTTCACACAACAGGATGGGGTCAGTACCCACTCTGGGTCCTGGCAGGAGCATCACCAGCCCAAATCACCCACAGGATGGGTCAGTACCCACTTTGGGTCCTGGCAGGAGCATCACCCCACAGGATGGGGTCCAACACCCACTTTGGGTCCTGGCAGGAGCATCACCCCACAGGATGGGGTCCAACACCCACTTTGGGTCCTGGCAGGAGCATCACCCCACAGGATGGGGTCCAACACCCACTTTGGGTCCTGGCAGGAGCATCACCCCACAGGATGGGGTCCAACACCCACTTTGGGTCCTGGCAGGAGCATCACCCCACAGGATGGGGTCCAACACCCACTTTGGGTCCTGGCAGGAGCATCACCCCACAGGATGGGGTCCAACACCCACTTTGGGTCCTGGCAGGAGCATCACCCCACAGGATGGGGTCCAACACCCACTTTGGGTCCTGGCAGGGCACCACCAGCCCCAATTACCCCACCCGTGCAATCCTCAAACCCCTCACCGCTGTCCCCCGGTCTCCTGCCACCACCGAGTCCCCTCACACTCGGGTGGCCGCACGGTGACACTCACGGTGACACTCACGGTGACACTCACGGTGACACTCACTCTTGTTTATAAACATCTCCCTCCCCTCACACCCCACCTCCGGTACGGCGGGAGAGCACTGAGGGCATCTGGGGGGTCTCGGGGGGCTCAGGGAGTCCCCGGTACCCTCGGGAAGCTCCGGGAGGAGCTGAGGGCACTGGAGGAGGGGGTCAGGGGGTCCCCGGTACTTGCTGGAAGCTCCGGGAAGAGCTGAGGGGACACAGCTCAGCATCGGGGAGGGCCTCGGTACCTGAGGGCACCTCCGGGCGAGCGGGAAGGGGGAGCTCGGGGAGAGGCCTCGGGAAGCTCTGAGGGGCTCGGGGTTCCCGGTAACTGCGGGAATCTCTGAGGGGATCGAGGGTGAAGGGGGCACTCGGAGGGTCCCGGCGGTTCCTCCGGGGAATCTCTGAGGGGATCTGGGGGTGAGCTCTGAGGGGTCACGGGAGGGATCCCAGCGGTTCCTCCGGGAAGCTCAGAGGGCTCGGGGCGGTCACTCGGGAGGTCCCGGCGGTTCCTCCGGGGAAGCTCCGAGGGAATCTGAGAGGGAGGGGGAAGCTCTGAGGGGTCACTCCGGGGGTCCCAGCGGTACCTGCGGGCGCCTCCGGCGGCCCGGGCGCGGCGGGCGCTGGGGGCGGCGGCGGCGGCGGCGGGAGCGGGGCCGGGGCCGGCCCGGCGAAGATGTCGGGGGCCCCTCGGTGACCGGCCAAGAGCGCGGCGGCAGCAGCGGCAGCAGCGACGTCTTCCTCCTCCTCTTCCTCGTCGTCTTCTTCATCGTCGTCCTCCTCGTCCCCCTCGGACACCGCCATCTCCTCCTCCTCCTCCTCGTCCTCCCTCAGCGGGGACGCCATGGCGAGGTGAGGGGCGGGGGGCCGGGGGGACCGAACCGCTCCCACCGCCCCAAACCGCCCCCGCTGTTGAAGGGTGAGGGGGATTCGGTGTGAAGGGAAAATTGAAGGGGAAGAAAAGCGGAATAAAGGCGATCCCCCCCCGGGCTGGGCCCGGTGGGGGGAAGGCGGCTATGGGCTAAAAAACGCCCGGATCGGTTAAAATCGCCTCAGGGCGCGGGAGGCGGCGGGACGGCGCCGGCAGCGAAAATGGCCGCCCCGGGTGTAATTTTAAAATAAAACACACCCCCCCCCCCCCTCTTTCTCTCCGCACAAAAAAAAAAAAGTGAAAAAATAATAATAATAATGATAAAAAACACACCCGGTTTAAAAAAAAAAAGGGGGGGGGAGAGGCGTAAAAAAATATGGAGGAGGGAGGGGTTAAAAATGAGGGAAAATGGGGGGGGGGGGGGGTTGGCCCCACTTTCGTGAGGGGAAAAAAAAAATATAAAGCGCAAAATGGCCGAATGAAGGTTTTTTGGTTTTTTATAAAGTTGCCCCACACACACACACACACACCTTGGGGGGAGGAAGGAGGGTGGGAAAGAGGGGGGGGGGAAGCCTCAAAAAAACACGCGCGCACACACACACACAAAAAAAAAAAAATTAAAAAGAAAAAAGCGACAAAAGCCAGCCCGCGAAAGGGGGGTGGGGAATTGAGGAAAAAAAAAATTAAATTAATTTTTTTTTTTAAATTATAATAATGAGGAGGAAAGGGAAGCGTTCGGGGGAAGGAATGAAAGAAATAAATGGGAGAATTGAAAAGGAGTTAAATGGAAGGGAAAGGGAGGGTGAAATGAAAAAAATGGGGTGGAAAAATGGGAAAGGGGAGGAAGGGAAGGGAAAAAGGGGTAAAAATGGACATTAAAATTTAAAAAGGCAAGGAATGGGAAGGAAAAGGGGTGGGAATCGAGCTTAAAATTGATAGGGCAAGGAGGAGAGTCAAAAAATAAACGTTAAAATTGAAAAACGAAGGGAATGAGAAAAAAGAAAAGCTTAAAAATAACAAAAAAAAATGGAAAGGGTAAAAAAATCAACATTAAAAAAAAAAGCGCCAAAAAATCTTAAAAAAAAAAAAAAACCGTGCGAGGGTTAAAAAAAAAGGAAGAAAAATACAAAACAAGACCCACAAAAAAAATACCAATCCTTAAAAACACTTTAAAAAAAAAATAAAATCAAAACCCACGAAACCCCTCAAAAATAATAAAACCCCAAAGCTCCCCCCCCCCACCCCGCCCTCCCCCCCCAGCGTTCGCCGCTACAACCCGAGCAGGCGAATAATCCTCAATTTGCTCATTTTTGGGTATTTTTGCTCAGTTTTGGGGCCTCATTAATGATATTTTTTTTTTTCTTTTTCCTCCTCTCTGCAGATCCCGACTCGGCGAGGGACAATTATTTGTGTGGCCCCAGCCGGGGGGGGACCCGAAGCCGAAGATTTTTCTGCATAAAACAAAGATGGCTGCGGTAAATTATTTCTTTTTTTTTTTTTTTTCCCCTCTGCTTTTTTTTTTTTTTTCTTTCTCTTTCTCCTTATTCTTCCCCCCCCCCCCCCACCCCCCCCTCACTCCCATAAAAATATTTCGGGGGGGGATTAATCAGTACTCATGCTCAGTGTGACATCAGCATAAATTGTTAAAGGTTAACTAGTTCCATACTCCGTCACGCTTCCCTTTTTTATTTTTTTTTTAAGGGATTTTTTACCCGTTTCCCTCCCCCTTTTGCGCCCAATTTTCCCCTCCCCTCGGTGATTTTAAACACGCACAAAAAAAAAAAAAAAGGCAATTTTTTTTTTTTTTTTTGTTCTTTCTCCCTCCCTCCTCGACTTTGAAATACTTGGGAAGGGAGTGGTTTGGTGGGTTGGGTTTTGGGGGGTTGTTGGGTTGTTTTTTTTTTTTTCTTTTGGTGGTTTTTTTTTTATTCTTTTTTTGGAGTTTCTTTAAGGCTGAAGGGAGGAAGAACAAAAAAAAAAATTTGGGGTGGGGGTTTAAGGATTGGGAAAAAAAATGTTGAGGAAGGGTTGGAAAGATGGAGGTGGGATGAAAAAAGGTTGGGAAAGGGAGATTGGAAAAGGAATAAAAGAGATTGAAAAGGAATAAAAAAGATTGGAAAGGAGTGAAAAAGATTTTAAAAGGGGAAAAGATTGAAAATGGGAAAAAAAGATTGGAAATGGGAAAAAAAATGGAGAAGAGAAAAAAGGGGAAAAGATGAAAAAGGGGAAAATATTGAAAATGGGGAAAAAATTGGAAAAGGAAAAAAAAAGGGGGAGAACATAAAAAAGGGGGAAAAGATTAAAACGGGGATTAAAAAAGGGGGAAAGATTAAAAAGGGGGAAATATTTGAAAAGGGGAAAAGACTGAAAAAGGGGAAGAAATATTGAAAAGGGAAAAAATTGAAAAAGGGAAAAAGGATTTTTAAAGGGAGAAAAGATTTGGAAAAAGGAAAAAGATTGGAAAAGGGGAAAAAATTGAAAAGGAACAAAAAATATTGGGAAAGGGAAAAGGATTTAAAAGATGAAAGAAGAAAAATGTGAGAAAGGAAAAACCTGTTAGAAAAGATTGTAAGAAAAAATATTCTTAAAAAGATTGGAAAAGGGAAGAAGAAGTAAAAGGGATGGGAAAAGGTAAAAAGGTGGGAAAAGGAAAAAAGCTGTAAAGGGAAAGAAATGAAAACGGAAAAAATACTCAAAAAGCGTAAAAATGGAAAATATTAAAGAGGATGGAAGTTCTAAAAGTGTTCAAATTGAGAAAAATATTTCAAAAGGGATAAAAGTTACTTTAAAAACAATAAATATTGAAAAAGAATAAATATTGAAAATAAATATTGAAAATAATTATTGAAAATAATTAATTATTGACAATAACCATTGAAAAAGGGGGAGAAAAAAACTGAAAAAGGAGAAAGAAAATATTTAAAAAGGGAGAAAAAAGGGTTTAAAGTTCCCCCAATCCCACCCTAAAAAAATAAAAACCCTCAGAGGTGAAATGGGTGAATTTGTCATCAATGAGGATTTTTAGGGGGTGAAGTTGCCCAAAATGTTCCAAAATCACCCCAAAATCCCCAGGCCATGCCTGCCCCTCCTCCATTCATGGAGCTTTATTGATTTTTTTTGGGGGGGGGGGGGGGGGTTGGGCTTTTTTACCCCAAAATCTCTGGGGTTGAAATGTCTGGGGCAGAAGATTTTACCCTAAAATGATGTAAAATGGGGTAAAAAAACACTAAAAATTTGGGAGTTTTATCCTATTTTGGGGCCTTTTTTTTACCCAAAAGCTGCTCCTGGTTGATGTCAGCCAGAACCAGAAAGTCCAGTGAACCCAAAATCCACCCACAACCCTCATGGGACACCCACAAGGACCCCAAAATTTCCCCCCAAATTCCACCCAAAATCTCATGGGACACCACAAGGACCCCAAAATTTCCCCCAAATTCCACCCAAAACCTCATGGGACACCACAAGGACCCCAAAATTCCCCCAAATTCCACCCAAACCTCATGGGACACCACAAGGACCCCAAAATTTCCCCCAAATTCTACCCAAAACCTCATGGGACACCACAAGGACCCCAAAATTTCCCCCAAATTCCCACCCAAAACCTCATGGGACACCACAAGGACCCCAAAATTTCCCCCAAATTCCACCCAAAAAACCTCATGGGACACCACAAGGACCCCAAAATTTCCCCCAAATTCCACCCAAAACCCTCATGGGAACACCACAAGAATCCCAAAATCTCCCCAAATGTCCCCAAACCTCCAGAACCCCAAAATGTCCCTCAAATTCCACCCCAAACTCTTGTGTGACACAACAAGAACCCCCAAAATCCCTCACAAATTCCCCCAAATTCCTCCCCAAACCCTCTTGTGACCACCCCCAAGAACCCCCAGTGACCCACAAATCCCAGAGGTGACATTTTTGGGGGTGTTTTGTGGTTTTTGGCACCCCGAACCTTTTTCCCCGGGGAGGTTTTTTGGTTTTGGGGGTGTTTTCCTCTTTTTTTGCCCCATTTTCCCTTTGTTCGGTGGCTCTGCTGCTCCTCACAGCGCCCAGGCCACTCCCGTGTCACCCAGAATGTCACCGTGTCACTCGGTGTTACCCAGAATGTCACCAGGTTGTCACCCGGAATGTAATTGTGTCACCCAGGTTGTCACCGTGTCACCCAGAATGTCACCGTGTCACCCAGGATGTCACCGTGTCACTGTGTCACCAAGCTTGTCACTGTGTCACCCAGGTTGTCACCGTGTCACTGTGTCACCAAGCTTGTCACCATGTCACTGTGTCACCCAGAATGTCACCGTGTCACCCAGCTTGTCACCGTGTCACACAGGTTGTCACCGTGTCACCCAGGATGTCACCGTGTCACTGTGTCACCAAGCTTGTCACCATGTCACTGTGTCACCCAGGTTGTCACCGTGTCACTGTGTCACCAAGCTTGTCACCATGTCACTGTGTCACCCAGGCTGTCACCGTGTCGGTCAGTGTCACCATGTCACTTGGCCATCCCAGGCTGTTTCCAGCCCTGTCCACTGTCACAGCCCCCCGAGTGACACCCCTGTGGTTCCCAGGAGGGTGGCACTGTCCCAAGTGGTGTCACCCTCAGCTGGTGACAGTGTCACCCACCTGCAGCCCATGGTCACCTGCCACCACCTGTGGCAGGGATGGGGACAGGGACAGGGGACAAGGGACAGAGACAGGGAAC